>NC_139802.1:43986226-44051226 GCF_963457635.1 Microchirus variegatus
TAGCTTTCTCCCCCGTTATCCCGCTGTAATCTCCCTCTGTTTCTAGACTTTATAATCTGTGACGCTGTTAAACAACACATTTCAAGCTGTGTGACAAATATTAGGAAAGAAATAAACATGACTCAGCTAAAATGCCGAATCTGAATCGAATCGAATCGTGAGCCAAAGATTAACATCTCTTATAGTAACCCGTTCAATTTGTATCCTTTTCTATGAAGCTACGCTACGTGCGAGCGCTAACATCGACTGGGATCGACTTGCACGAGATATATTTGCGAACAGGCGGTCGCTCACAGTTATTTTTTACGACTTGTGTCGACTTCTAAATGGAAGGCGCAGATATTTGCGGATTTGACAACGGACAGGAAGTGGGTGTGGTCACGGGACAACTAAAGACAGGTCCAGAACAGGAAGTAAAAAAAACATGAATCGTCAAAATTCCAGAATCGTTTGAATCGAGAATCGTATGAATCGAAAGCCACCCAAAGATTCACATCCCGTTTACATGAAGCTACGCTACGTGCGAGCGCTAACTTCGACTGGGATCGACTTGTACGAGATAGATTTGGGAACACGCGGTCGCTCCCCTTTTTTTGTCGACTTTTGTCGACTTCTAAATGGAACGCGCCGATATTCCCATAATTTGCCAACAGACAGGAAGTGGGTGTGGTCACGGGACAACTAAAGACAGGTCCGGAACAGGAAGTAAAAAAACTATGAATCGTCAAAAATCCAGAATCGGGAATCGTATGAATCGAATCGTGACCCTAAGAATAGGAATCGAATCGTGAGCCACCCAAAGATTCACATCCCGTTTACATGAAGCTACGCTACGTGCTAGCGCTAACTTCGACTGGGATCGACTTGTACGAGATAGATTTGCGAACACGCGGTCGCTCCCCTTTTTTTGTCGACTTTTGTCGACTTCTAAATGGAACGCGCCGATATTCCCATAATTTGCCAACAGACAGGAAGTGGGTGTGGTCATGGGACAACTAAAGACAGGTCCGGAACAGGAAGTAAAAAAAAAACGATGAATGGTCAAAAATCCAGAATCGTTTGAATCAAGAATCATATGAATCGAATCGTGACCCAAAGAATCGGAATACGAATCGTGAGCCACCGAAAGATTCACATCCCGTTTACATGAAGCTACGCTACGTGCTAGCGCTAACATCGACTGGGATCGAGATAGATTTGCGAACACGCGGTCGCTCCCAGGTTTTTTACGACTTTTGTCGACTTCTCAATGGAACGCGCCGATATTCGCAAATTTGACAACGGACAGGAAGTGGGCGTGGTCACGGGACAACTAAAGACAGGTGAAAAAAACGACGAATCGTCAAAAATCCACTCTGCGGTTAATCAGAATTGAACAATGAGGCCGGTGATGTGAACATAGAAGTTAAACAGATGCCCTTCCCTCCACATTTGGAAACAATGACTGGGGGGGGGGGGGTGTGGAGGGCGTGGGAGGGGGGGGGGGGGAGACGAAGCATCAAACACGAAAAACAAAGCCAAGAAAATCCCCCTCTACTTGGACTTTTCTTCTCTTCCTCTCTTCTCTGTCTCCATACTTTTGTTTTTTTTTCTCTGTTGCGTTTCCGTTCGCGTCGTCGTTTCATCTCCGTCCAAGTCGTACCGTTTCATTTTCTCTCCCCTCGTTGTTTTCCGCAGCTTCAGCCTCACAGAGTTTCGCTTCAGGGTCCAAACGTTATTCCCCTCGCTGTCAACAGGTCGGAGCTGAAACACTGCAGAGTTAATCCAGTTTGTCTTAACTCCCATGTTTTTTCGCTCTCATATTTTAGCAACAATATTTTTTTTTTTTTTGCGTATTTAGAACCTTTTAATTTATTGTCTATTTGTGTGTGTGTGTGTGTGTGTGTGTTTGTGTGACAGCCATGAGGAATCGGTTCTTTTCTTTTTAGCGGAACACATCTTTATTATATTGAGCCGTTGCCAGGGCGACGGCTTTGATGAAGCCCGAGTCGTACGTCACGCAGCAGCAGGTGGTTACGCTAACGCGTCGACTGGCTTTTATCACTGGTTTTTTTTTTCGACCTCGTTCCATGTGATCGAAACTACGAAAAAAAAAACTCCTGGAGTCGTTTGTGTGTCGTGTTCATACTGGATCATATTAAGACTCTGTTGTGACTCACAAACCTGGTTTGGTTTGTTTGGACTTAATGTCACGAGCCATAAATTCATGTCAGACGCTGGTTTTTGCCTCGTCATGTTTTTTTAGTTTCCGCACGGAATTCTCGTGTTTTTCAACTCAGTCTTACAAAAAAACACGACATTAGCTTGATATTTTCAAGATTTAATCAAGAATTTATCACATTTTCCCCTCAGATCATGTCGTCAGGTGACGATTTCAGGCTAAAAGAGGTGGCGCGCGACAAAGTGCATGACACCGAAATGTTGGTCAGGCAGCAGACTACAGGTTAGGCCAGGTACTGCAGCAGATTTAAAGTTGTTACGGCGACAGTCGACGTTTATAACGGTGTCTTTATACGCAGACGATGTCGCTCTATTACTCATGTTTTGTCATGGTTTTTTAGTTTTTCGCACGGAATTCTCGTGTTTGGTGTTTTTCAACACAGTCTCACAAAAAAACACGACATTAGCTTGATATTTTTTTTAATAAAATAATTAATAATCAAGAATTTAACGCATTTTCCCCTCAGATTATATCGTCGAGTGATGGAGTTCACACCGATTTCAGGCTAAATTTCAGGCTAAAGGAGGTGGTGCGCGACAAAGTGCGTGACACCGAAATGTTGGTCAGGCAGCAGACTACAGGTTAGGCCAGGTACTGCACCAGATTTAAAGTTGTTACGGCGACAGTCGACGTTTAGAACGGTGTCTTTATACGCAGACGATGTCGCTCTATTCCTCGTGTTTTGTCATGGTTTTTTAGTTTTTCGCACGGAATTCTCGTGTTTGGTGTTTTTCAACACAGTCTCACAAAAAAACACGACATTAGCTTGATATTTTTTTTAATAAAATAATTAATAATCAAGAATTTAACGCATTTTCCCCTCAGATTATATCGTCGAGTGATGGAGTTCACACCGATTTCAGGCTAAATTTCAGGCTAAAGGAGGTGGTGCGCGACAAAGTGCGTGACACCGAAATGTTGGTCAGGCAGGAGACTACAGGTTAGGCCAGGTACTGCACCAGATTTAAAGTTTTTACGGCGACAGTCGACGTTTATAACGGTGTCTTTATACGCAGACGATGTCGCTCTATTCCTCATGTTTTGTCATGGTTTTTTAGTTTTTCGCACGGAATTCTCGTGTTTGGTGTTTTTCAACACAGTCTCATCAAAAAAACACGACATTAGCTTGATATTTTTAAGATTTAATCAAGAATTTATCGCATTTTACCCTCAGATTATGTCGTCAAATGAGTGAGTTCACAGCCATTTCAAGCTAAATTTCAGGCTAAAAGAGGTGGCGCGTGACAAAGTGCGTGACACCGAAATGTTGGTCAGGCAGCAGACTACAGGTTAGGCCAGGTACTGCAGCAGATTTAAAGTTGTTACGGCGACAGTGGACGTTTATAACGGTGTTTTTATATGTTGTTAGTTTTCGACATATCACCTATAATGTACTTTATACGCAGACGATGCCGCTCTATTCCTCACTCGTGATTGTTGTGCCTCACAGGTTGCTCATTGTCGTAGACGTAACTACGGCAACAGCTTTGTTGAACGCGAACAACTCTTCTGTCCTCAAAAATAAAGCGATAACTAGCGCTTTAGACGTTTTTTGTACCTCATTCAGTGGTGGAAAAACCCCGGATTTAAACATTTCGTTAGCGTACAGGAATCACGCTACGGAACACAACTTACTACACACACACACACACACACACACACACACACGTCTAACTTTAAGAGGACAGTGTTGACCTGAGACACTTTACGGACATTATCTGTATGTGAAGGTCATTGTTTGGACCGACATTTGTTCTTGTTTTTCTACAGAGTTTTTGTTTTGTCGCGAGTTTCTGCGAATTAGTTCGAGGTCTAACTGTGTGTGTGTGTGTGTGTGTGTGTGTGTGTGTGTGTGTGTGTGTGTGTACCCCAGAGAGTGAGGTTGTTATTGTGTCTCTCCACATTCTTCAGTCTCAAACACACCATGCACCTGTTTCTGTCCGTCCAGAACACACACACACACACATAACACACACACACACACACACACACACACATAACACACACACACAAATCACAGTCTTTCGTCACTGGTTTAACACGACGCTGGTCGAGGAAATCTGCCTGCACGACATGTCACATAAATCCAAATATTTTCAACAGCAACAACGCAAGCGAGTGTGTGTGCATTTTTCTGTGTGTGTGTGTTTATATGTGTGTGTGTGTGTGTGTTTATATGTGTGTGTATGTGTGTGTTTTCTTGTACAGGCTTTGGGTCAATAACTGTGGTTTTATGATCTGAGCACAGAGTGAGTTCTCAGAGGAGGAGGAAGTTTGAGGGGATTTTTTAGCTCTGCGCTAATGACAAATACAGACACTGTGTGTGTGTGTGTGTGCGTGTGTGTGTGTGTGTGTGTGTGTGTGTGTGTGTGTGTGTGAGAGGCAGTCTTATGTAAGGTAAACTGCGAGAAGGTAAAAATAACCAGTGTTTTCGATGATTTTTTTTTTTTATTATTGCTAACTTGTGTTTTAGCATTTGTATCACGACACTTTTTCAGTGTGTGTGTGTGTGTGTGTGTGTGTGTGTGTTTCCTGACATTCCCACAGTTCCCAGTGTCCTTTGCTCCTTTGCTGTGCGGGTGTTGTTTTGTTTGTGTTTTTTTACTCGGACATTTGCTTCGCAAGAAGTAAACACGGAAAACCCCTCTGTCCCACATTTGTCCTTTCACCGCAACCTGTCTAGGCAGACGGCCGCGCATGATTTTCTTCCTTTTCTCTTCGCTGATGCCTGGTTTTTGCTCGTTTGTGTGAATTATTGGGTTTCTCTGCGCTCTGGAATATTATATACAGGGTTATATTTGTGGGCTATACAAATAAAATGTAATTTAATTGAATTTAACGTAACAACAGCTCGGATTAAGTGGTCAAACCTGCGTGACTTTAAGGTTAAGTCAACGTTACAGTCGCGTGAGTAGAGCTCAGCTCCTCCTGACTCTTTTTAATGTTTCATAACATAAACTACATCAATTCTAACAGCAGGTGTGAACAGTCGCTAGCTAACGGCGTCCATGTTTGTGATGTTATTTCTCAGAACGGACGTAAATATAAACGTCTGAACTCGTCGCGTTAATGCGTGACAGTTGGTGCTAGAAGAAGAAGAAGAAGCTATCTGAGGTTAGCAGAGTAGCATCTGTCATCTGGGGCGGATTATAAGCCCGTGGGCTCAGACAGGAAAACACACGGCGACCTCCGCGCTCACAGCTGTGCAGAGGATGCGCTAACGGCACCTGTCTGTCAAGGGTTTTCTTGCTAACGCCATCTACTGGCGAATCCATACAATATTGTCGGTATTACAGTAGTGGTGCTTCTGATTCCTTATATTCTATGTGAGGAACCTGGGCCACACAGGTGGTGGTGTAGCGGTTAGCACAAGGGCCTTTCTACATGGAGTTTTGCAGGTTCTCCGGATTTCCATCCATGGTCTAAAAAACGTGCAGATTTGGGGATAAATTGGTAAACTGGACACTCTAAGTTGACCGATGCGTTTAGCCCTTTGTGAGCTAGGATTTGCACCATCAGCAACCCTCATGTGGAGGGTGAAGTGGTAGAATGTCAGGGTTTTTTGTTGGTTGCACTTTGTCCAAAACAGGTACAACAAAGAGCTTGTCTTTGTCAAGACGTGTAGCGTTTGAACTAAACGAGCTAACTAACTAGTGTGATTTGATTTGGTAGCACTTCTTGGATATCGTGTTTTTGATCGTCCGAAGTTCGTGCTCGTCTCTTGTAAAGTCGGGGACGTTAAGCGACTTCTGACGTAAGGTACGTGAAGAAAATCCATGTTTCCTTCCATGTTCTAAACAAACATGAAGATTTGGGGAATAGTCGGTAAACCGGACACTCTGAGTTGATCGTAGGTGTTAGAGTAGGTGGTTGTTTGTCTCTGTGTCGCTGTGATGGGATGCTTTTAGCCTCATGTGAGCTAGCATTGGCACCACGAGCGATAAAGTGGTAGAATGGTAGGATGTCAGGGTTTTTTTTGTTGTTGGTTGCTCTTTGTCTGTAAAGACAAACGGGTAGAGCCAACGTTGTCCAAAGAGCTTGTCTTTGTCGAGACGTGTAGCGTTTGGAAATAAACGAGCTAACTAACTAGCGTGATTTGATTTGGTGGCACTTCTTGGACAACGTGTTTTTGATCGTCAAAGGTCTCTTGTAAAGTTGGGGATATTTCGCAAACTTCTGACGTACGGTAGAAGTCAGAAGCTAACCCTAACCCAAGGGTTTCTTCACGCAGCTAGGGTTAGCTAACCCTAGTTGTCCAAAGAGCTGGTCTTTGTCGAGACGTGTAGCGTTTGAAGTAAACTAGCTAAACTAACTAGCGTGATTTGATTTGGTGGGACTTCTTGGATAACGTGTTTTTGATCGTCCAAGGTCTCTTGTAAAGTCGGGGACATTTTGCAACTTCTGACGTACGGTACGTGAAGAAACCCTAGGGTTAGCTAACCTAGGGTTAGCTAGGGTTAGCTAACCCTAACCACAATGCAGTTGGACGATGTCTGACGTTGCTCCACTTCTCAGAGAATAAGAAGCTAGCGTTTTTGCTCGATCGTGAACGACAGGAAGTCCGTCGTGTTCAGACGTCCAGGTGGACGACGAGCTTTCTTTTTCGAAGTGAATCCAGATGTTTTCCCCTTTTTTTTTTATAGATTTAAACGACTTGAAGTCAAACCCATGAACTGGTAATAATAACTCTACCTGCTCGACCTCATCGTCATCTTCTCGTCTCGTCTCGATAACGTCTGCGCAGTGTTGAGATCAGAGAATAAAAACCGTTGAGGTTTTTGTTTGACAGATTAGTTTGAGGCTGTTTTCTGGTTTTAATCATTTCTCTCAGAGACTCTGGGAAGTGAGAGGATGTGTTTTTCTTCTTCTTCTTCTTCTTCATCTTCTTTTTTTATAACGCCCTCAAGTCGTTTTCTTTTATTTCTTCTGTCTGATATATATACACACACACACATATATATATATATATATATATATATATTTTCACCGTGCCACATCTGTGATCCATTCACATGCAGATAATCTCTAAAGTTAAAAAAAGCTTCTTCTTCTTCTTCTTCTTCTCTGAGGTAGATGATGATGATGAGCTGGAGGTTGTTCTTCATTCTTCATGTGAATCAGCGACAGAGAGATCTTTCGACAGCTGTTCCTCTGTTTGCGTCATGCAGCGCAAGCTAGCGTCACGGCCGAGTGTTCGCACGCTATGCACACACACACACGCGCGCACACACACACGCACACACTCTGCTTGAATCTATGACCAAACACAGTCAGTGTCTTTGTTCCTGAGCAGAAACATCATCACCTGTTTTCGACGCGTCCTCTCATATTTTATTGCATGTTTGCTGCATGACGGCGGTGACGTGCGTGCACCCCCTCCTCCCCCCCCCCCCCCCCCCCCCAACCATATACTGAGAGGAGGCGGAGTCACTCTCACAGACGCAATTTCTTCTTTTTACCTTCATTCGTCACTAGGAGACGATGATGATGTGGAACTTTCGTTGGTGCAGTTGTGGTTAGCCGCTGCAGAAGTCGCATGGTTGTCATGGTTACCGCTGTAGTAAAGCAGTAACCAGTATTTATTGTTATACAAGAAGAAAAAGTGTAACTTTTATTGATAAATTATTACGAAAACATACAATCTGCATCATACTTTAAGTGAAAATGCACTTTGACGTATGAATAAGTGAAGTTACAGGAGATAAATGTTATTTAAGTGTATATTTTTGGAATAATAATCTGTCGGCATAAGAAAATATTTAACAAATCTATGCAAAGTTTTGAAAAATTGTTCCTAACTGAATTTAATATTATGTTCTATGACTATTTTATTATGTACCGAATATTGTAGATGTATATTAGTTACTGAATAAGTGTAAATACACACGTTTAGCGACAAAATGACAAAATATATGTAAATATTCACCAAATTATCCCCAAAAAATTTACTCAAAGTTTAGAAAAAAATTTCCTAATTGAACTTTATATTGTTATATGACTATTATGTTATGTACCGAATATTGTAGATGTATATCAGTTACTAAATAAGCACACAATACACACGTTTAGCGACAAAACAACAAAATATATGTAAATATTCACCAAATTATACCTAAAAAATTAACTCACATTTAAAAAAAATAAATAAAATATATCATAATACCATTAAATAATGCGTTGCTACATACACAAATGTTAAATAATATTGTTAAAATGTAGTTTTGTATATAAGCTTAAATTCAAACATGTTTTTAAAACATTCATTTTAATATTTACAGTATAAAGAACATAATGATACAAAATAATGTTTAAAACTAAATACGTTTTAAAGTTTCCTCTATTTAAAAGTGTAAATGTAAAATGATATAGGCAGTAAATAAAAGGTGTTTTTAACCCTTTAATGTATGACCCTCTGAAGTCACTGGAGGACAAAAATGTCCAAAAAAGCTATAAAAATAATGAAAAGTCATATTTGTTTCAGCTTTTTCTGGGTTAAATCTTTTAATCAACTTCAGTCCTGATCAAATATTCAATAATGATCAGGATTTCAACCCTTTTTCTCTTCTTCTGACTTTATTCGTTTGAACGTGGTAGAAAAAGAGCGTCTGTTTTGCGTCTGTTGCGACAGTTTGAGCTCAGACTGTGACGCGCTGACGTCTTCTCTCAGATGTGTGACTGTGTGTCGTCTCTCGCTGTGTTTCCTCCTGCAGGTGTACGCTCCGTCTGCCAGCACGGCCGACTACAACAGGGACTCGCCGGGTTATCCCTCCTCCAAACCGCCCAGCGCCGGCTTCCCCAGCTCCTTCTTCATGCCAGGTGCTGACCATACTGATCATTACTGTACTTGTCTTATATTAAATCATATTCCTACATGTATATTTACCTGTGATGTGTTTGTTTTATCAGATGGACACAGCGGCGATCCGTGGAGCAGCAGCAGCAGCAGTATGGGCCAACAGGGCTACCACAGCAGCATGTTGAGCGGAGGGAACTCGGCGCACGGCGCCGCCCAGAGCTCCTCCTACTGCGGCATCCACCCTCATGACAGACTGGTGAGCTGAGCTGTCAATCACGCGATCGAATTTTGAATGTCACGATCATATTTTGTCATTTTCTTCATTGAAACTGGAGTTTGCAAACATCTCGTCCTCCTGCACCAAACCCCATAGAGAAAATGAGTTTTTTTAGCTCACGAGAACATGAGGTTTCTGCTGTACAGTGACCTCCTTTATGTCAATATTCACTCACTTATTTAACTTCACGTGAAGGATTTAAAACTCCAAAGTCGCTAAGTAACACATTTGAGCCACTGATGGAGGCAGAAGTTGATTAAAAACACTTGCGTCCTGTGACGTAAAATCGACGATTTTTCCTATGGGGTTTGGTGCGAGACTTAAAAAGTGGTTTTAACGTCAGTTTCAGGTCTGAAAAGGAGTTTTAACAGTGAGATGAAGGCGTCGGCGAACACATTTTGATTGTCTCTATTATATTTTGTCAAAAAACGGACTTTTCATTGTGGAAACTGGAGTTTGTAAACGTCTCGTCCTCCTGCACCAAACCCCATAGAGAAAATGAGCGTTTTTAGCTCATTGGAACATGAGGTTTCTGCTGTACTGTGACCTCCTTTATGTCAATTTTCACTCACTTATTTAACTTTACGTGAAGGATTTAAAACTCCCAAGTGGCTAAGTAACACATTTAAGCCACTGATGGAGGCAGAAGTTGATCAAAAACACCTGCGTCCTGTGACGTAAAATCGACGATTTTTCCTATGGGGTTTGGTGCGAGACTTAAAAAGTGGTTTTAACTTCACTTTCAGGTCTGAAAAGGAGTTTTAACAGTGAGATGAAGGTGTCGGCGAACAAGTTTGATTGTCTCTATCATATTTTGTCGTAAAACGGACTTTTCTTCATTGAAACTGGAGTTTGCAAACATCTCGTCCTCCTGCACCAAACCCCATAGAGAAAATGAGCGTTTTTTACCTCATGAGAACATGAGGTTTCTGCTGTACTGCGACCTCCTTTTTGTCAATATTCACTCACTTATTTAACTTCACGTGAAGGATTTAACACTCCGAAGTTGCTTAGTAACACATTTGAGCCACTGATGGAGGCAGAAGTTGATTAAAAACACCTGCGTCCTGTGACGTAAAATCGACGATTTTTCCTATGGGGTTTGGTGCGAGACTTAAAAAGTGGTTTTAACGTCAGTTTCAGGTCTGAAAGGGAGTTTTAACAGTGAGATGAAGGCGTGAACGTGTCCTAAAGATGTCGTAGGTTTAAACTCTGACTTTTTCCCCCACTCATCTTGACTCGATGTGTCCCGACGCCCGCTGAAACTTCACATTTGGACGCGTTTTAAACACAGCTGTAAATCTGTCAGAGCCCGTTAAGGACGTTTTAGAAATGAACGCGAGCGCTCTTCAAAGCCGAGTCGCCGTGTTCCTCGCTCTGTTCTCACTCAGCGTTTCCTGTTTTCTCTGCGGTTTGTTTTCTTGCGTCACAGTCGCGATGTCACGCCATCCGTCACGCCGTCTCTGTGTCTGTCCTCAGAGTTACCCGTCGCACTCGTCCGCAGACATCAGCTCCAGCCTTCCACCCATGTCCAGCTTCCACCGGGGAGCGGGAGGCGGCGGAGGAGGAGGAGGAGGAGGAGGAGGCGGCGGAGGTGGAGGTGGAGGAGGTGGCGGAGGAGGAGGAGGAGGAGGAGGAGGAGGAGGGGCAGGAGGGAGCGGAGGCGGAGCCAATCACTACAGCACCGCCTCTTGTACCGCCTCCACGAACGGCACAGACAGCAGCATCATGGGTAAAGAAGCTCGTGTGTGTGTGTGTGTGTGTGTGTGTGTGTTGGTGTTTTGGCGCACGGGCGAGGTCATGTGCTGTCCGCCAGATGGTGGCGCTGATGTTTACGTTACAGCTGATGTTATTAATCAAGTAGAAGAAGAAGAAGAAGGGGAAGAGAAAAGAAAATGAGGCTCTTTCATTTGCGACAGTGTGTAATAATCAGGTCCATATAACGTTAAGTGGAAGAAGAGCTTCTTCTCTTTTGATCCGAGTGGAACGAAAATGAGCACAAGTGGGATCATATGATGGTTTTTTTCTTTGTTTTAATCTCATCCTGAATCATTTTTTAATCTGTTTAAAACTTTTACTCTGCTTTCAAACTGAACTGTGGAGGCATGTTGGTGGATTTACAAATTTAAAGCTAGTTTTTTGGCTGTTCATGGTCCTCAGAGGCTGCTTTACCATGACGTTGTTTGAACACCATAGCTAGTCAAAGCTAACATTAGCATGAGGCAAGGAAAAATGCGTAAAATTACAAAATATTCAGTAACACATCACAAGGAAAACAAACGTCCACAGGCTGCCATAACCTTTTTTAGGACTAATTTCCAAATGCTAACATGCTATTATGCCAAACTACAATGACTAGAATGATAACAGTTCCTTCTGATGGGTTTTGTAAACTCATAATTACGACACAGGACGTTTTAATCAAACAATTCTCGTTGTGCAAACAGTAAAGTTGTGAGAACACGTTGTTAGGGAGTTAAAACGCCTGCTAGCATGTGGATAACATCAACATAAAGTGCAGAAAAGGAAAAAATAGACAGTTGAGAAACTTGTCCCAACAACTACACGTGAAATTACAAAATATTGATTAAAACATCATGGCTATCTGCTGCCATAACCCTTTTTAGGGCTAATTTCCAAATGCTAACATGCTATTACGCAAAACTACGATGACTGGAATGCTAACAGTTCCTTCTGATGGGTTTTGTAAACACATAATTACGACACAGGACGTTTTGATCAAGCAATTCTCATAGTTCAAACGCTAAAGTTGTGAGAACACATTGTTAGGGAGTTAGAACGACTGCTAGCATGTTCTTAACATCAACATAAGGCAAGGAAAAGGAAAAAAATTGTCAGTTGGGAAACTTTTCACAACAACTACACGTAAAATTACAAAGTATTCAGTAATCCATCACCAGAAAAGCAAATTTTTTCAAAGGCTAACATGCTAACACACTAATGGACTAATGAACTTGTGACATCATATTTACGTCCGAGGATGTTTTAATTTGGCGTTCAAATGGTAAATTAATGTACCATTTGGTCAGCATTGAAAAAGCCTGCTAGCATGCAAGTAACATTAACTTAAAATTAAAGTCAGGATTACATAGAAAAGAATGAGTATTAGCTGGGAAATGTTTCCTATTTACAAATGACACAATTCTGAACTCTATATGTGAAAAAACACAATATATTATTAATAAGCTAACAACGGAAAAATTAACTTCAACAAGTAGCTGTAGCTAGCGTAAACATTTGAAGGCACCAAAACATCAGCATTTCAGCTTTGTTGTTGTTAGCTTGCATATATTAGCATTTAGCAAACACAGCATTACAGAGCTGCTAGCATGGCTGTAGCGCCTCAGTTGTTGTTTGGTGACGTTTGCTTGTTTTTATTCGTCGTTTTATTTAAACACGACGTGGACTTAAATCACGACAACGACGACGTTAAAGGACGTTCAAGTCTCGAGTTTTTGACGCCAGAGTACGACGTGAAGGACTTTGACTGACGTCGACTTCCTGTGTTCAGGCGTTTTATTTCCCCTCCGTCCGTCTGCGACGATGGAGTCAGCAGTTAGCGCTCACAACGACAACATTAGCCGACGCTCACGTCCACCACATTTATTCACCGTGGAGTCATAATCACGTGATTTTAAAACCACCGAAAAGAAAAGAAAAGAAAAGAGTCGATCTCGGTGTCGGGGGAGAAGGAAGGCGGAGGATAAGTGGGAAACACTTGTACTCCATTTTGGCTCAAGCTTGACATCACACACACACACACACACATAAAGAGTGTGCCATATGGACCCCTTGCTTTGAGTCCCATAGAGCAAATAGGACGGCAATAAGAAACAGATTGAAAGTTTGTTTTGATGGGAAGACTCCTCTGCAACATTCCACAGAGAGATCACACACACACACACACACACACAGACACACACACACACGCTCATACAGTATATGAGCCAGAGTATTGTGTGTAAACACAACACGAACCTAATGAAAAACACAACGCTGTTGTTTAAATGTAAACATATGACAGACGTGTGTGTGTGTGTGTGTGTGTGTGTGTTTACAGTTTTCCGACTAAACACAAAGTTAACAGCGAAGTTAACTTCGCCGTCTGCGGTCTCTCCGTTAATCTCGGTTCACGGCGGCGATGGTCGGCGTCTCCGGCTCACGCTGGCGTCGACTCCGTTTCCACTCGACTTCCACAAACGTCAACACAACACAGCGACACACTCGGCTCACGCTCAAGTGGTTTTTCTTCCCCTCAAATGTCAGGATTAGCTGCTGTTTTTCTCTCTTTCCTCTTGGATTGGATTATTGCTGTACTCCACTGTGACCGTTAAAGGGACAGTTCATGTGTTTTAACAGGGTTGTGTGTGTGGTTATGTGTGACCTGGTTTACCTCTGTCTGAAAACTCTCTCTGTGACACAAGGAAAAAAGTGATTTTATTCACTCAACAAAAAGACTCACCGAATAAAAACCTACATTATATTTAACATCTTTATATATATGTATATGCATATATTTGTATTATATGTATATAATAATACATATAATATAATTTAATACATATAATAAACAACAATAATCCTAAAGTTAGCTAGATAATGAACCTAAAGTTATCTGGATAATAATCCTAAAGTTAGCTGGATAATAATCCTAAGGTTAGCGGTAATAATCTTGAATTTAGCTTGATAACAAACCTAAAGTTAGCTAGATAATAAACCTAAAGTAAGCTAGATAATAATCCTGAAGTTAGCTTAATAACAAACCTAAAGTTGGCTAGATCATAAACCTAATGTTAGCTTGATAACAAACTTAAAGTTGGCTGGATAATAAACCTGAATTTAGCTGGTTAATAATCCTAGTTAGCTAAAATAAACCTGAACTTAGCTTGATTATAATCCTAAATTTAGCTAAAATAAACCTTAACATAGCTTGATTACAAACCTAAAGATAGCTAGATCATAATCCTAAAGTAAGCTAGATAATAAACCTAAAGTTAACTGGATAATAAACCTAAAGTTAGCTAGATAATAAACCTAAAGTTAACTGGATAATAAACCTAAAGTTAGCTGGATAATAAACCTAAAGTGAGCTAGATAATAAACCTGAATTTAGCTTGATTACAAACCTAAACTTAGCGTGATAATAATCCTAAAGTTAGCTAAAATAAACCTGAACTTAGCTTGATAATAATAAAATAAGAAGTTAGCTGTATAATAAATGTAAAGTTAGCTGGATAATAAACCTGAAGTTAGCTAAAATAAACCTGAAATTAGCTTGATAATAATAAAATAAGAAGTTAGCTGTATAATAAATGTAAAGTTAGCTGTATAATAAATGTAAAGTTAGCTGGATAATAAACCTACAGTTAGCTGTATAATAAATGTAAAGTTAACTTGATAATAAACCTAAATTTATCTCTATAATAAATGTAAAGTTAGCGGGATAATAAATGTAAAGTAGTGTAACTGGGTCAGTTTGTCAGTTGTGTTAGATCAGTTAAAGCAGGTGTCGTCACAGTGAGAAAAGTGTGAAAGTTCTTCGCGAAACTGGACGCGAGAAAAAAGGCGAACATTTGAGAGTCGGAAAAGTAGAATGTTGAGTTTTTGAGGAAGAGAAAAAAAAAAAAGAGAATGTGTTTCATCTCCTCAGTTTTCTCTCTGTGACGATAAGCTCCCATTTATGAAAAAGATTTTCTCCGCCATGTGTTCTCAATTATGCATTAAGTCAGGAACTGAAGGGTGTGTGTGTGCATGCGTGCATGTATGTGTGTGTGTGTGTGTGTGTGTGTGTGTGTGTGTGTGTGTGTGTGTACAGTAATCCCTTGCATGGTTTACTAGGCCAGTGGTGGCATGAGTGAGACATGAGGCTTTAACCCCAAAACATATGCTGCTTCCTGTCTCTGAGTCTCTGAGTCCAGTTCTGTCCGTCCATGTAATACATTCATTTGCCATTTTGTGTGTGTGTGTGTGTGTGTGCGTGTGCATGTGTGTGTGTGTGTGTGTAGCGTTAACTTTCCATCTGGGATCTGCTATCAAGAGGGATGAGGGAGGATATCAGTGTGTGTGTGTGTGTGTGTGTGTGTGTGTGTGTGTGTGTGTGGGCGCTCATCTGGTCCTGTGAGGTCACTTCCTTCCTCTCTGGCCTCAGAGATCTTCTTCAGAGTGTGTGAAACAGATTTAGTTCAGTTGTCTCCAAGTCAACTATTTGCACACACACACACACACGCACACACACACACACACACACACACACACACATACACATATGCTGTCACTCACCTAACATGGAAATCAAATTACATGTTTCGCGTCTGTTTCTGTTAAAGCGTCTTTTTGATTTTTTTTTTTTGTTTTTAGCTTTTTGGTAACAATTATTCAATCGTCGTCGACGTAGAGGCGGATTTTTTTTTTTCGGGGAATAACAGCGAAGATTTGGAGCAGATTTTTTTATTTTTTATTTTTTTGCAGATTCCACAGGAAGTTCACCCTGGGTGAAAGTTACTAACATATTGAAAAACAACGTCTTCGTATGTGTATAAAATGCTATAACATAGCATAGCATAGGCTAGCGCGTCAACAAATAAAGCATACATGAGCGATACCGTTTACCACCTGTGGGGGGAACCCAAGAGCAAATCCTACACATGTGAGGCTTTTATTTTAAAACACTTTTAGCACTTTTTTCAACAGGAAATCAAACGATGTTGAAATGTCGTATTTTGTAATATTCTGCGTTTGAAATTCATTGTTCCGATTGACCTCAGTGACACAAAGTGACCACACGAGGCAGCGGCGGAGCAGCAGCTCCTGTGTCCACTTGAGCTAAAAAACGGCAGTTTTCTTAATGGGGTTTGGTGTGTGGGAGAGTGTGTAACATATATAAACGTCAGTTCCTCGTGTTTCTAAAGCTGCAGATCTATTTGTGGAATATATCGCAGACTTTAATCTGACGCAGATTTAATGAGATGAGTCATTTGTGACTAAAATGACCAACATCTGTGTTTTTTTTTTCACTGTCAGCCATGTTTTTTTAACGAGAGCGACTTCTTCACGTCTCGGGCTGTTTTTTTTTCGGCTCGGTCAGCGCTGACGATGCGTCGGCGTCTCGTTCAACCACACGTCACATTATCAGCTCTGAGTCTCAGCTAACGAGTTCGTGGGAAACGCAATAAAGTTTGAGATCCGAATTATTCGATTCGTGTCGTCCGCTTCTACGTCTTCTTCTTCTTCGTGTTGTTTTTATTCACAGTTTTCAAAGATTCAATCAAAAAAAACGAGTGAAATGAACAACGTCCTCATTTACATGTTTGTGTGTGTGTGTGTGTGTGTGTGTGTGTGTGTGTGTGTGCGTGTGTGTGTGCGTGTGTGTGTCACAGCTAGCCGAGCACAGAGTGGAGCAGCCACCAGCTCTCAGACGGGAGACGCCTTAGGGAAAGCACTCGCATCGGTAAGTACGACACTCTAACTACACACACATACATGTGAAAAAATTTGTTTTATAATGTTTATTTTTTGGAGTATGACAGAGTACGAGGGCTAAAGTGAAGAGAAAAAATAATAATATTATGAGAATATGTTTGTTATATTTGTTATATGAGTCGGACTGTTACGAAAAAAGTTGTATTATTATGAGAATAAAGTTGTGATATTAAAAAAGTCGTAATATGAGAATAAAGTCGTAATGTAATGAGAATAAAGTCGTAATATCAAAAAAGTTCGCAATTTCGTAATATGAGAATAAAGTGGTAATGTAATAAGAATAAAGTAGAAATATTACGAACAAGTTGTAATATGAGAATAAAGTCATAATATTAAAAAAGTCGTAATGTTACGAAGAAAGTTGTAATATTATGAGAATAAAGTCGTAATATCAAAAAAGTAGTAATATTACGAAAAAATGTTTGTCATATACTGAGAATAAAGTTGTAATATTAAAAAAAGTTGTATTATTATGAGAATAAAGTTGTAATTTAAAAAAATCGCAATTTCGTAATATGAGAATTAAGTCGTAATGTAATAAGAATAAAGTCATGTTACGGAAAAAGTTGTAATATGAGAATAAAGTCATAATATTAAAAAAGTCTTAATGTTACAAAAAAAGTTGTAACATTCTGAGAATAAAATCGTAATATCAAAAAAGTAGTAATATTACGAAATAAAGTTGTATTATTATGAGAATAAAGTCGTAATATTAAAAAAGTCGTAATGTTACAAAAAAGTTGTAACATTCTGAGAATAAAGTTGTAATATTACGATAAAAATGTGTTTAAAAAAAAAGTTGTGATATTAAAAAATCATACTATAAGAACAAAGTCGTAATGTAATGAGAATAAAGTTGTAATATCAAAAAAGTCGTAATATTACGAAAAAAAAGTTGTAATATTCTGAGTATAAAGCTGTAATATTAAAAAAGTCGTAATGTTACGAAGAAAGTTGTGATATTATGAGAATAAAGTCGTAATATTAAAAAATGGTAATATGAGAATAAAGTCGTCATATTAAAAAGGTCGGAATATTACGAAAAAAGTTTTAATAAAAACTATCGTTATATGATAATAAAGTTGTGATGTATTGACAAACAAAGTCGTAAAAGTCTCATCCCGGGTCAAAAGCCAAAGAGTGAAAATGGGTTTTAAGACCATTTTTTTGTTTGTTTGTTTTTTTCCAGATTTATTCTCCAGATCACACAAACAACAGCTTCTCGTCCAATCCCTCCACACCTGTTGGTTCTCCACCTTCACTCACAGGTAAGAACATCACACACACACACACACACAGACGTCACATCAACACAACAACAACAACAACACAAACAACGTTAGCAGATCTGACTCCAGACTGTGAGGTTTTCTCGTAAACTTTGAGACTTTTTTGCTTTTAAGACGTGGTTTGAGTATGACTTTAAAAAGACAAACGACTTGAGACTTGATCTGATGTTGTTTTACATCTTTTACTTCAGAAATACACAGAAAAACTCGAATCAAAGACCCAAACTTGTTTCAAATGACTTCAGGATCGATTTGAATTTTGTTCTAAAGACCTACGACTCAACTTATTTCAGATTATTTCAACTCCGGCTTCATTAAGAGACTTGAAATTTGACTTTCATCAAACCGATCTCCATCATCTTTAACTCTGAGATGATGTCATAAATCAAGCTAGTTTTGTTTTTTTGCGACATTTGACGTCTGCGATGTTGCTCTACCGCCCCCTCCTGGACCATCAAATCACGTAAACATCACTTTGAGTAAATAGCGTACGTCCCAACGTGCCGTATAACGATCGCCGGTTTGTCTGTAAACACGTTCATAATTCCTTGCGCCTCCCCTCTTCGTGGGTTCTCCTCGCTCCTCATCGTGATGGACGGAACTCCTCGTTTGATATTTTTCTCCGCCACGCCTCGTGACTGATAGCTTTAATTACGCCGCCACTTCCACAAATTGTTCACAAACCTCGCAGCTCTGCGAAAACACACCCCCTCCTCCTCCTCCTCCTCCTCCTCCTCCTCCTCCTCCTCCTCCTCCTCTCCCGTCATTATAGCTGTCTGCGATATTGCCCGCTAACGCGTAATTGGTGTTTATCGTGGTGTCAGAGTTACTCCACTTTTTACAAATTAGAAATGAAGCCTATTAGCGCAAACTACATGCAAATTGATAGCCGAGGCTAATTCTGCGAGGGTGTTTTACAACGTCGGACCGAGAATAATTTGCTCTGCCGTTTAATACACATATTTGTATTTGCACATGAATGTGCCCAGGTGATTATTCATTAATTAGCATATGCAAATGAGCATGTAATATGGATAAAGGAGACGCGAGAGAGAGAGAGAGGGAAGGAAGGAAGGAGGCGAGAAGACAATAAAGAGGAGAAACACGAGCTAATGAGATGAGATCAGAGTTGTGAGGACAGAGGAGTGGTCTAAGGAGACGAGGAGGCGAGGAGGAGGAGACAAGGAGAGCCTTGAGGAAAGGTTCAAGTGTGTTGAAGGATATGGAGAACGAAGAGGAAGGAAAACAGGAGATAAGAGAGGAAACGAGTGCTTCACTCGTCTCCGTCGTCGCGCAAAACCTCAATTTAAGTTTTACGTTTCTGAATCAGAAAAAACACGGTAGAAGAGTTGAGTTACGGCTCCTTTAGCTTGACTTTTGTTGGTGTGAGTGTTTTCCAATAGGTCGTTTTTACAGCTTGTGACATAATAAAGTTTATTAAAGAAGCTTCTAAAGTGTTGATGCCTTAGACACCGACCTATAAAAAACTACATAACAAATATTAGGTGGAAATTAGTGTTTTCCAATCTTCGATCTAGTACTTTTGACCAATTTTGGACTTTTTAGTATCATATCGACTCAAATCACTTTAAGTTTTCTCAATACCAATATCGCAAACTTGAGTATCAGTATCTCCCAATACTGACATCAGTATAATTCAGTTGTTTTACATCTTGTACCATAATAAAGTTTATTAAAGAAGCTTCTAAAGTGTTAGCAACACATTTGTGTTGATGCCTTAGACACAGACCGTTTAAAAAACTACATAACAAATATTATTTTACCAAAGAAATATGTGGAATTTAGTGTTTTGGGATCATTTTCCAATCCAGTAAGTTTGACCAATTTTGGACTTTTTAGTATCGTATCGACTTACGTTTTCTCAATACCAATATCGCAAATTTATAGTTACTTATAGAGTATCGGTATCTTCCAATACTGACATCAGTACAATTCAGTTGTTTTACATCTTGTACCATAATAAAGTTTATTAAAGAAGCTTCTAAAGTGTTAGCAACACATTTGTGTTGATGCCTTAGACACAGACCTATAATCAACCGTTTAAAAAGCTGCATAACAAATATTATTTTACCAAAGAAATAGGTGGAATTTAGTGTTTTGGGGTCATTTTACTTTTTCCAATTTCAAGATCCAGTAAGTTTGACCAATTTCGAACTTTTTAGTATCATATCAACTTAAGTTCTCTCAATACCAATATCACAAATTTATAGTTACTTATAGAGTATCAGTATCTTCCAATACTGACATCAGTACAATTCAGTTATTGTAGATCTTGTAACATAATAAACTAACCAATTCAAATACATAATACTAGACCATAGACCATATAATAAATATTCTACTTCCAAAGACACAAGTATTTATGTGAAATGTTGTGTTTTTGAGTCATATTTGATTCCGGTTGTACATTTTCCAACATCTTTGTCCAATATTGGACCAATACTGAAAACTTAAAAATTTGCCGATACTAATACAGCAATCGCAATCTTGAGTATCTTCCAATACCGATATCAGTGCGATACAGTTGTTTTACATCTTCTAACATAATAAAGTTTATCAAAGAAGCTTTTAAATTGCTAACAACACATTTGTGTTGATGTATTTGCCTCCGATCTGAATAACGTAACACTTCAAAAACATAAATATCCAACTCTATAACAAATATTCTGATACAGTATAGGATAGTATAGAAAATAAAATACAATCTACTGTTTATGATTATTATTATTATTATACTTATTTATTTAAATGAAGCTTATTTACGTCTGTTAGAAACAATGACATAAGTCATTCAGTGACTTTTAAATATAAGTTTGTACTTTTTGTGATGAATATACCACGTATATTGTATAAAATATAGTCTATCAATATAAGAAATATGACATATTTTTCAATGGAACAGCCTTCATCACAAATATCGCGATATGACGAGACTTCTGGGCCTTTTGTGTTGTTGTTTTTAACGTAAACTCGGGTCTCTCTTCTCTCTTCATCGTCAGAGCGACACCAGCTCGTCGTCTCTCGCTAATTTAACTCGCCGTCTCTGTCTTTTCTCTAGCAGCTAATGAAACCTATCGATTCAGATAAAAACCCTTCACGAGCTGTCAAACACAAGAGCGAGGACAGAAAACACAGAAGACAAAAGCCTGTTTATCCTGCAGAGGCTTCATGCTAATCAACCACTTGTAGCTTCTCCACAACAAAGGCCTGATATTAGCATTTTTCCGCTAAGAGATATGTTTGTTTTTGTCCTTTTCTTCTTCATCTCTGCGTCTATTAATGTCCGACGAGAGACTGTTTGCCGAGTGGTTTTCCTCGTTTTTTTTTTATAAAAGGACACAGAAAAGGTTCTGGTGCTAATCCGCCTCTCAGACGTGGATCCTGTGCAGGAGGAGGCTGCACTGACACACGGCTTACACCGGCTTACAGTCTGTCATGGAAAAAAACACACGTAAAAAGGGCTTGAAGCTGAACTGTTACTGAGCTTCCTGCTCTAACCGTGTGTCTCCTTGTCTCCTTGTCTCCTTGTCTCCTTGTCTCCTTGTCTCCTTGTCTCCTTATCTCCTCTCTCCTAGCTCCCAGCTCAGCTGTTTGGTCGAGGAACGGCGGGCAAGGAGCGTCGTCGCCAAACTACGAAGCTCCGCTGCACTCTCTGGTACGAACAACTTGTTCAGGCTCCGCCCCCCCCTCTCCTGACCGCTCTGCACTCTTAGGAATAAAAGTGCCAAGTAGAACCATATAAGGTTCTTCGGCTTGTCCTCACAGGAGAACCCTTTTTGGCTCCAGGTGGATCCTTTTTATAAAGGTTCCACCTGGAACCCTTTTGGAGGGTTCCACCAAGAACCCCTTTAAAACCCTTTATTCAGCAAAGGGCTTTTAAAGGGTTCTCTGGATCAAAATGGTTCTTACTGGAAACATTAGTGTTACCAAGAACCGTTTCCCGAAGAAAGGGTTTTTCAGAAGAAAGTGGTTCCAGGTAGAACCTCACCCCTTGCAGAAGAACCCTTTTGGAACCCTTGTTAGGGTTCGAGCACGACTGTGCAAGAACCCTATTGTAATTTCTACTTATAGTTCCAAATTCTACTAATATTTCCAAATTCTACTAATATTTCCAAATTCTACTAAAATGTCCAAATTCTACTAATATTTCCAAATTCTACTAATATTTCCAAATTCTACTTATAGTTCCAAATTCTACTAATATTTCCAAATTCTACTAATATTTCCAAATTCTACTAAAATGTCCAAATTCTACTAATATTTCCAAATTCTACTAATATTTCCAAATTCTACTGATAGTTCCAAATTGTACTGATAGTTCCAAATTCTACTAACATTTCCAAATTCTACTAATATTTCAAAATTCTACTAATATTTCCAAATTCTACTTATAGTTCCAAACTCTACTTATAGAGGTTCCACCTGGAACCCTTTTGGAGAGTTCCACCAATAACCCTTTTGAAGCCCTTAATTCAGGGAAGGTGTTTTAAAGGGTTCTCTGGATCAAAATGGTTCTTACTGGAACCATTAGTGTTACCAAGAACCCTTGAAAAATCCTTTCCCGAAGAAAGGGTTTTTCAGAAGAAAATGGTTCCAGGTAGAACCTCAGCCCTTGTTGAATGACCCTTTTGGAACCCTTTTTTCTAAGACTGTGGACACTCTCCTGCTTTTCATTGTTCAGTTAATAAAATAAACCAGAAGATGTTAGCGTTGCTCACACCACTAACCAAAGTCTATAGAGAAAATAAGTGATGTTCACGGTCAGATTTTCACATTTTCTTCCCGCGGTCTCTTGTAGCAAAGTCGTATCGAGGACCGTCTGGAGCGCTTGGATGACGCCATCCATGTGCTGCGGAGCCACGCGGTGGGTCCGTCCACGGGTATGACGGGCGGCCACGGCGACATGCACAGCCTCATCGGGGCCGCGCACACGCATAACGGCGCCATGGGCGCACTGAGCAGCGGCTACGGGACGGGACTGCTGTCGGCCAACAGACACTCCCTCATGGTAGGAGCTGAGATGATGTGTTTGTTTGTGTTGTTTGTGTGTCAGGTGTGAAGGGGACGATGGTGTCGCAATGGATTAGGGTTCTACTGTAGTATGTGCAGGATCTGCCTCGGCATATAATTTGTGTTTACTGATGTTACTCACACAAACGCTTCAAGTAAACTTGTCCTGCAACTGCTGGACGGAGCCTGATGCTAGGGCTAACGATAGGGCTAATACGATGACTAACGATATGGCAAATGATAGGGCTAATGCAAAAAAAAAAAATGCTAAGGCTAATAATAGGGCTAATGCTTTGACTAACGATAGAGCTAATGCAAAGACTAATGCTAGGGCTAACAATAGGGCTAATGTGAAGACTATCAGTAGAGCTAACGATCAGGCTAATGCGAAGACTAACGATAGGGCTAATGCGAAGACTAACGATATGGCAAATGCAAAAAAAATAAATGCTAAGGCTTATAATAGGGCTAATGCTTTGACTAACGATAGAGCTAATGCAAAGACTAATGCTAGGGCTAACAATAGGGCTAATGTGAAGACTATCAGTAGAGCTAACGATCAGGCTAATGCGAAGACTAACGATAGGGCTAATGCGAAGACTAAAGCTAGGCCTAACAATAGGGCTAATGTGAAGACTATCTATAGGGCTAACAATAAGGCTAATGCGAAGACTAATGATAGAGCTAATGCGAAGTCTAATGCAATGGCTAACGCTAGGGCTAATGGGAAGTCTAATGCTAGGACTAATGATATCGCTAATGCTAAGACTGATGCTAGGGCTAATGCGAAGACTAATGATAGGGCTAATGCAAAAACTAATGCTAAGGCTAATAACAGGGCTAATGCGAAGACTAACTATAGGGCTAATGCAAAGACTAATGCGAAGACTAACGATAGGGCTAATGCTGAGACTAATGCTAGGGCTAATGTGAAGACTATCAATAGAGCTAACAATAAGGCTAATGCGAAGACTAATGATGGGGCTAATGTGAAGACTGATTCAATGGCTAACGCTAGGGCTAATGGGAAGTCTAATGCTAGGGCTAATGATGGGGCTACCCTACAGCTAACCTACAACTGTTTGTTTGTTTTAGCCCAGTTTACAGTGTCGTACGTGTTTTCTTGGCGTGCACTTGCAGCGGATTTTGTTCATTTCTGTCACATTCGGATGTCTCACACATGCAGATTAGCTTACGCGAACTGTCGGGTAGCTTTTTGTCGATTGATTCCAAATGTTTTTTTTTATCTAAAGCAACGGAAATTCCCACAATGCAGTTTTACGGCAACATTGAATTGAACGCTTGACCCCATGTTGCTTACGACGGCTCAGCTGAGCTTTGAATTGAGATGAAAATGCTTGATGTGTGAGTGAACGGGTGTGAACGGCTAAACCGTAGCTTTGAGTTGTCACCAAAAGAAAACGAGAGACAAGCACCAGGAAGCTGGTATACATTAAAATCCTCTGTGTATAATGTTTTTAATACAATAATAAATAAAACCTCAAAAGCAGACATTTCCTTTATTGATTTCCCTGCAAACGATGTTTACATGCGACAGTCGTTTGTAGACGTTTTAAAAAAAAGTAGATCAGAGCGCAGCGTTTTTTTTTTTAAAAGAATCTGTTTAGTTTCCCCTCCGACAACAAACAGCCCGTCAACAGCAAACATCACAAGGTCATTTATAAAAACATCATGGTTTTCTCTCAGGCCGGAGGAGACGAGTCGGGATTAAAACCATGAGCGAAAGACGGTGCTAATATTTTCCACATTTGAAGCTTTTTCGTCGACTTGAAACAATAAACATAAAGAACCAAACAGCTGTGTGACACAAGGGCGACGAGAGAGCGTTATAAAAAACCACTATGAACACTTTCAGATGCCCCCAACTCTTCATTCCGACACACTTTGTTTGTTTGTGTTGTGGAGTTTTTTTTTCGGTACATTTTCGCGTTTCCCGCGGCACGCACGCTTAGCGCCAGATGTTCACGCAAACTAAACCCGCAAGTCCCGCGCTAATATTTCCAAATTCTACTAATAGTTCCAAATTCTACATATGTATTTCCAGATTCTACTTATATTTCCAAATTCTACTAATATTTCCAAATTCTACTGATAGTTCCAAATTCTACTAATATTTCCAAATTCTACTAAAATTTCCAAATTCTACTAATATTTCCAAATTCTGCTTATATTTCCAAATTCTACTAATATTTCCAAATTCTACTAAAATTTCCAAATTCTACTAATATTTCCAAATTCTGCTTATATTTCCAAATTCTACTAATATTTCCAAATTCTGCTTATATTTCCAAATTCTACTAATATTTCCAAATTCTACTAATATTTCCAAATTCTACTAATATTTCCAAATTACATTTACAAGGTATATTTTCGCGTTTCCCGCGGCACGCACGCTTAACGCCAGATGTTCAAGCAAACTAAACCCGCAAGTCCCGCGCTAATATTTCCAAATTCTACTAATAGTTCCAAATTCTACATATGTATTTCCAGATTCTACTTATATTTCCAAATTCTACTGATAGTTCCAAATTCTACTAATATTTCCAAATTCTACTAAAATTTCCAAATTCTACTAATATTTCCAAATTCTGCTTATATTTCCAAATTCTACTAATATTTCCAAATTCTACTAATATTTCCAAATTACATTTACAAGGTATATTTTCGCGTTTCCCGCGGCACGCACGCTTAACGCCAGATGTTCAAGCAAACTAAACCCGCAAGTCCCGCGCTAATATTTCCAAATTCTACTAATAGTTCCAAATTCTACATATGTATTTCCAGATTCTACTTATATTTCCAAATTCTACTGATAGTTCCAAATTCTACTAATATTTCCAAATTCTACTAAAATTTCCAAATTCTACTAATATTTCCAAATTCTGCTTATATTTCCAAATTCTACTAATATTTCCAAATTCTACTAATATTTCCAAATTACATTTACAAGGTATATTTTCGCGTTTCCCGCGGCACGCACGCTTAACGCCAGATGTTCAAGCAAACTAAACCCGCAAGTCCCGCGCTAATATTTCCAAATTCTACTAATAGTTCCAAATTCTACATATGTATTTCCAGATTCTACTTATAATTCCAAATTCTACTAATATTTCCAAATTCTACTGATAGTTCCAAATTCTACTAATATTTCCAAATTCTACTAACATTTCCAAATTCTACTGATAGTTCCAAATTCTACTAATATTTCCAAATTCTACTAATATTTCCAAATTACATTTACAAGGTACATTTTCGCGTTTCCCGTGGCACGCACGCTTAACGCCAGACTAAACGCAAACGAAACCCGCAAGTCCCGCGCTGAAGTGTTAATTTCAATATTAAAAAAAAAAAAAAAAATGCTAATGTTAGTTAGCCATGTTAGCCATATGTAAGAATGTGGCCAAAAATGGTTACTACATTCAAATTCAAAATACAGAGGTATTTTAGGTTTCGTTTTCTGGCGTAACTGGCAACCCGTGGTTGCTCGGCAGCTGAGACTCTACTGACTGCAATGATTGGTAGACGGCGGTAGGTGGCACCGCATGACGCCAAAACATGATTTCAAAACATAAACATAATGATTTACAGTCTGCTAAATATTTTTTTTTTAATGCAAATATGTTGGCTGTACTGTTGTTGTTGGAAAAAAAACTGAAATAAATCCCATTTGTACTAATTTTAATGACCATATTGCAGTTCTACAGTTTAGCGTTAAGTAATATAAGCGTTAATATAATGTAATTTAAGCGTTAATATTATCACTCTGTAATTACCCAGTATTTTGGCCATTGTTTACCTTCTAATTGCAGGTTAATACCAAGTAACACATTTCTGTTACCATATATTTACTGGGTAAATAGCTAGTAATTGGGGGCTGTAGCTACCTGCTTATTACCAGCTTATAACCCAATAATACACTAAAATTCACCATATAGAAACCAGGTAAATACCCAGTATTTTTGTTTACACTTATTGGTCTGTATCCAGTAATGTCCAATAAACATTTAACAAGCTTTAGTAGCTCCTGGATTGCGGGCCGCCAGAAATGTTTCTGCGGGCCGCCATTGGCCCCCGGGCCGCACTTTGAGAACCAATGCTTTAGATTTATTACATAATGCACCTTTTACAAAAGTCTTATGATCTCTCTGGAATATATTTGTTGTTATTTCACTGTTAGGCGGCATTTTTTTTTGTAAACTGTTCAGTCTCCTGCAACAAAGCCCATAGAGAAAATCATCGTTTTTAGCTCACATGAACACAGGAGCTCCTGGTCTTCTTCTGCCGTGTTTGGTAAAGCTGAGTGACTGAGGTCAATCTGAAGGAAGGTTTTCAAACAGCAAAGTCATTAAATAACACTTTTTAAATGACCGGCGGAGGCAGAATTGGACCAACAACTCCTGTGTCTGTGCAATTTATATCGTCGATTTTCTCAATGGAGTTTGGTGCAGGAGCGTGAGCAACAAAAACTTTAATGTGTTAAAAAAAAAAGGTAATAGCACGTGCTGCACCTTCCAGATTTGAAAGATGTTGGGGGAACAAGTTTGGATTTATGATATTTAGATTAGGATTATGATGTTTACTTTAAGTTGGCAGTGAAGAAAATGCTTAAAAATCTAATTGATATACTTAGAAAACGACTTTTCCGCTTCATTTGGAGGTCGTTTTTGGAATCTTTTTTTTTTCCCCCTTTGGCCTTAAGTTTTATGAAGTGACTTTTGGAGTTTTCAGCCCAAAGAAAACACTCGGGCGTTTACTTAATATTTTTACAAACTACTGCTCAGTTTTAATCCTGAGATTCATGTTTTCATACGTGTGCAGCTCAGCGGGGAAAAAAATAACTAGGTCAAGTGAAGTCAAGTGAAAAAAAAAAACACTGTTTACTTATGGAAATACACACACACACATAAATTACTCCCTGTGTGTGCAAATGTGTGTGTTTTTGGGATATTGGCTGATAGACAGACTCATAACTGTACGTCTGTGAACACACACATATATGTTTTTATACATATATACGTATATATACACCCTGAGTTACATATATAATCAATAGATGTAGTATTTTGGCACCCAAATATGAATTTTAAGGACCCTAAATGGACAGAATTGTCAATTATATTGAATCTGAACCTGTGCAATGCTAATCACATACGTAACTATATACTAACAATAGGGCTAATGTGAAGACTATCAGTAGAGCTAACGATCAGGCTAATGCAAAGACTAATGCCTTGGCTAACGCTAGGGCTAATGGGCAGTCTAACGATAAGACTGATGCTAGGGCTAATGCGAAGACTAATGATAGGGCTAATGCAAAGACTAATTCCATGGCTAACGCTAGGGCTAATGGGCATTCTAACGCTAGGGCTAATAATATGGCTAACGCTAAGACTGATGCTAGGGCTAATGCGAAGACTAAAATGATAGGGCTAATGCAAAAACTAATGTTGAGGCTAATAATAGGGCTAATGGGCAGTCTAACGCTAGGGCTAATAATATGGCTAACGCTAAGACTGATGCTAGGGCTAATGCGAAGACTAATGATAGGGCTAATGCAAAGACTAATTCCTTGGCTAACGCTAGGGCTAATGGGCAGTCTAATGCTAGGGCTAATAATATGGCTAACGCTAAGACTGATGCTAGGGCTAATGCGAAGACTAAAATGATAGGGCTAATGCAAAAACTAATGTTGAGGCTAATAATAGGGCTAATGGGCAGTCTAACGCTAGGGCTAATAATATGGCTAACGCTAAGACTGATGCTAGGGCTAATGCGAAGACTAATAATAGGGCTAATGCGAAGACAAACAATTAATATATGTGCTTTTACGGCTTTATTTTGGCAGTTTTTTGGAAGGAGGTCTCACTTTCTGTTACGTCCGGACTAAATCGCCGTTTGTTTCAAAGTGAAACGAGTTCGTGAGCGCGAGTGTACATTGTTACACAACAGGGTGTAAACAGGAAGTCTGGAACAATAAACAAGGATGAGACTCGATAGAAATGTGAAGAAGAAGAAGAAGAAAAAAAGAGTGGAAAGTAGAAACAACAGGAAGTGGAAGGGGTGATGTCATTCCTTAACTCAAGCCATTGTGACTCTCTTATTTATTTATTTATTTGAGTACCATATGTAACGTTCCTGTTATTCATTCACGGGATTTTATTTCCCTTTAATAACCGGTTTCTGCACATAAAAACTCTTATTTTTTGACAAATATTCATCACTTTCTGCCCGTTTTTTCCACCTTTTTCCCCTGTTTACATGGTACTTTTTCGCCTCTGTCTCTCCGTCTTTGCTTTCAGACGCACATGTGCGCACACACACACACACACACACACACACACACACACACACACACACACAGCTGTATGTAGTTTGGCAGTGTTAGACAGAGACGCCTGCAGGCTGAGGTCATAACTCTGGGAAAACAGGTGGTAGACTGATGTGGGAGAGAGCGAGAGAGGAGAGAGGAGGGAACGTACATGAACACAGACACAAATCCATTGTACGCACTCGCACATACGGCACGTTTAAAGGGACAGCGCGGGGTTTTTCTGACGGCGCGGTCGTACGATACGATGACGCCACAAAACGCGACGTAAGGTGCTGAAACAATCGCAGCGAATAACAATCTTATCGCAGCCTTAAGAAGAGAAAGTTTACGACTCGATCTCGCGCTCGGAGAGAGAGTCTCTCTGGAGTGTAAACAAAACCAAATTCCAATCGAGAAAATCGTCTTTTTTTTTTTTTTTTTAGCTTGCGGCGTCAGAGGAGCTGCTGCTGCTGCTGCCTCGTGTGGCGAATTTGTGTAACTGAGGGTGTTCAATAAACCTGAGTTGCAAGATAACACATTTGAACTAAGCAAACTAAGCCGCTGCTTAGGGCCCCGTGACCACTAGAGGGCCCCCAAGAGCAATTAACGTTTGGATCGCTGTAGTTTATTTAGAATTTTTCTCCTCATTTTTACCAAAAGCTTATTTCTACAGTTTTTACATAGTTGTCAGATGTGATTATTTAACTTTATATTTTATTTATAAACCATTTTTATCCATTTCAAGTATTTGTTTGATATTTATTTGTTTATTTTATTTAACGCTGTGGTTTTTTTTTTACATATAAAAGTCGAATCTCGTGCACATTTTTAGATTTTTTTTCAGACCATAATATCTTTTTTATATTTTTTATTTATAAACCGTTTGGTTTGATGTGTTGATTCTCTGTGTCGCCAGTAGGGGGAGTTGCGGATTTTTGCCAAATATGAATTGAAAGATTTTTCTGTAAGTTTGCAAATCTGGTGTTAAACAAAAAGTGTATTTGTATTTGTGACAGTAGAATAAGTAGAATAGCTTTAGTATAGTCAATAGATCAATAATAATTTTTATTGGCAGTAACAGAGGACCCCAAAATCACATTTTGCTTAGGGGCCCTATGGAGGCTTGGGCCGGCCCTGGATATAGGCAGCAGTGGATCAACAACTCCTGTGATTTTAAATAAAAATCTGTTGGAAAAGGCTCTGTATAAGCAAGATAAACAAGTAAAAGATGTTCTTAAGATATCACAGACTTAAGCTGTAAGTACGTAATTATTTAAAGTGCTTAAAAATCAACTTTTCCCTCGTTTCCCCATCGCTCTCGTGCTTGTTCTCGGTTCACAGCGACGCTAACATACGCGTCGGTGCCTTATAATTAAAAAAAAGTAAGCAGATAGAAGCGTGTGTTCCTGTAATTTCCTCATTTTCCTCAGGCGTCACGACAGTAACTCTGTGGTCACAGAAACTGACGTGACATTAAAAACCAAGCGTGACCCGATTCAAGGAAAACAAACGGAGGAGGAAGAAAAACACGCGAACGTCTGTGGACGTTTGTTAAAAAATGTGTTTTCAGTTCTTGCCGTCGTCTGCAGCTCAGTGTGGATCCTGACCCTGAAACAAGGGGAAGGTTCAGCGGAGATAAATGTTCCTCTCTCTCTCTCTCTCTCTCTCTCTCTCTCTCTCTCCATTAAGCCGCAGTTTCACGTGGAGTGAAATGGATCATAATCTGCTTCAGTTTGCTGTAAAACACACTAATGCCCTTTAATACTCTGTGAGTCTCTAAAGTCACTCGTGGAAAGAGCTGATGGGAATTTACTGACCTTCCATTTACGTCGAGTTCATTTGATTTGAGATGCATTTCCTGTCTTTGTGTGAGCGTTTCATGTTAGAAAACAATTTTATATACAGTATATACTCACATCAGTAATCAACAACAAAAGGGAAATCTATATATGTGTGTATATATAGAAATATAATACATTTCTAGTAAAAAATGTATAAAAAAAGATATATTGATGGGATATTCTACTGATGGGACAATATCAAATATAATAGATAAAAGTATTATTGTCATTGTTATTATTATTGTTGTTATTATTACTATTTCTATGATTAATACTAATACTAATACTAATAATAATCAATGTTTATTTTTATTAATGTGATGATTATGAATGGAGAAAAAAACATATATATGTCACATGAGTGACTTGAAAATCCCATCTAGCATACAGTCTTAGTGATTTATATTTCTAATGGGTAGCTGCATCTCTCTCTCTATATATATGTATGTATATATATATATGCATATGTATGTGTGTATATAAATGTATGTATGTGTGTATATATGTATGTATGTATGTGTGTCTATATGTATATGTATGTGTGTATATGTATGTATGTTTGTATATATGTATATGTATATATATGTATGTGTATATGCATATTTATGTGTATATATGTATGTGTATATGCATATTTATGTGTATATTTGTATGTGTATATGCATATTTATGTGTATATATGTATGTGTATATGCATATATATATATGTATGTGTATATACATGTATATATGTATGTGTATATGCATATATGTGTGTATATATGTATGTGTATATACATATATATATATGTATGTGTATATACATATATATGTGTATGTGTATATGCATATATATGTGTATATATATGTATGTGTACATATATATGTTTATATATGTATGTGTATATGCATATATATATGTATATATATGTATGTGTATATGCATATATATGTATTTATATGTATATATATGTGTGTGTGTGTGTATCCTATCTGCGATGTTTCTCACCACCATTGGAGCAGAAGAAAGTATCGTTTCCTGTCGTCTCAATTTTATCGTAACTAGCACAAAATATTCCGGATCAATTGAGACGGAAAAAAATGTTGACATGCTTAAAACGCACTTTGACTTGTGTACGTTTTAGGTATTTGTACATATATATGTACACGAGTGCACATTTCGTTTCTAATCGCCGTCTTTACGCGGTGAGCGTGTGTTTTAAAGCGTGTCGATGAACTATAATATTTACAGAAGAACATTCCATTTTCTTGACACTTTTAACACAGAGCAGGAGTCTGACGTCCTCGGCTCCGTTCATTAGAAATTAAAGCAAAACAAAGAAAACACACACATGTCATTCTGCCACTGGAAAATGTTGCTGCACTTTTCCCTCCAGTGGAAATCCAACGTCAACACTGAGCGCTCTGTGTGTGTGTGTGTGTGTGTGTGTGTGTGTGTGTGTGTGTGTGTGTGTGTAATTTACTACAGCAGGTGCTTTCTGTTTCAGTTTGCACAGAGGAGACACTGTACAGTCTGCTTCACAGTGTGTGTTTATAGACGTGTACATTCAAAAATGCCTCATCCACAGAAAATGCAGGTTTTTTTCCCTCATGCGTTGCATTTATATATTTAATTTATTCTCATGAACACAAAACATTTCATTTTGTCTATTTTACGTAAATTATTTGTACAGTAAATCAATATATTATCCATCTTATCTCTTTTCTTATGTTAGGCCATAGGGGATACAGTATGTGTAGTTTGCTCACTGACCTCTAGAGGTCGTATTCATTAATCGGGGTTCTAAATAAGGAGTGTGTTTACTTTGTCTATGTTAGACAGTCAGTGTAATGTAGTGCAATCAATGGGACGTCACGTTTTATTCCCCTAAAACGTTAGTAGGCCGTAACAATTATGGTCCCCACAAAGCAGGTGAGATGTCCGGTTTGTGTCCCCACAAAGCAGGTGAGATGTCCGGTTTGTGTCCTCACAAAGCAGGTGAGATGTCAGGTTTGAGTCCCCACATAGCAGGTGAGATGTCAGGTTTGAGTCCCCACATAGCAGGTGAGATGTCAGGTTTGAGTCCCCACAAAGCAGGTGAGATGTCAGGTTTGAGTCCCCACAAAGCAGGTGAGATGTCAGGTTTGAGTCCCCACAAAGCAGGTGAGATGTCAGGTTTGAGTCCTCAAAACACAGGTGAGATGTCAGGTTTGAGTCCCCACAAAGCAGGTGAGATGTCAGGTTTGAGTCCCCACATTTGTGTCCTCACAAAACTGGTGAGATGTCAGATTTGAGTCCTCACAACACAGGTGAGATGTCAGGTTTGAGTCCTCACAACACAGGTGAGATGTCAGGTTTGAGTCCCCACAAAGCAGGTGAGATGTCAGGTTTGAGTCTCCGAAACTACTGTAGGTGAATTGTCAGGTTTGTGTCCCCACATGTGTCCCCACAAACCAGTTGAGATGTCAGGCTTGAGTCCCCATATTTGTGTCCCCACATAGCAGGTGAGATGTCAGGTTTGAGTCCCCACATTTGTGTCCCCACAAAGCAGTTGCGATGTCAGGTTTGTGTCCTCACAAAGCAGGTGAGATGTCAGGTTTGAGTCCCCACATTTGTGTCCCCACAAAGCAGTTGCGATGTCAGGTTTGTGTCCCCACAAAGCAGGTGAGATGTCAGGTTTGTGTCCTCACAAAGCAGGTGAGATGTCAGGTTTGTGTCCTCACAAAGCAGGTGAGATGACAGGTTTGTGTCCCCACAGTAGGACGTGTAAGTTAAGTTGTTTTCGCACGTGAAACTAATCGTAATCGTGTCGTAACCATGACAACGATGGTCCAGCATCGCTGCCATCGTGGCGGCTTGTTGTAGCTCGTCCCTCCTTAATATTTGGATGACCTTTTATTGTAGCGCCACCATGAGGTCAAACGTTGCATCTAAACATTCTGACCTTCTTGATGTGCTGAAGTAACAAATGCGATGTTACGTCTCCTTCTCGCCTCCTGCCCTCAATCGTTCTCTTTGTCGAGCTGCGTCTGTGTGTGTGTTTGTGTGCGTTTTGTGTGTGTGTTTTATTTCAGTCTGCGACAATAATCGAAAACGACAAAATGGAAATTGCAGGAATAAACGCGTCTAATGCAAGGTGAAATATTACAATTTACAGAGGCAGTAAATCGGCAGAGTTTATTTTTCCTTCTCTCAGACAGACACAGACTTGTCCCTACTGTTTACAACCACATGACAAATGTGTGTGTGTGTGTGTGTGTGTGTGTGTGTGTGTGTGTGTGTGACCCAGAAAAGTGCTTGTGTGTCCTCTCCTTGTGTTATCGCTGCACACACTTCACGCTGATCATTGCAGATGACAGTTACTCGGCGCCTCCTTCTGTTTCTCATTTTCTGTCTAAAAAAAAAAAGAAAAGGAAATGATATAAAAAACAATGGAAAAGTGGAGAATTGACCAAATAGAATCAAAGTGATCTGAAGTCGACGTCATCTTTCTTGGCTTTAAACGGCCTTTTCTCACTGACTCGACGCCACTATACCACCTATACCATTTTTGTTGAGTTTGCCATTAAAAGTCAGACTTTTATTCATGAAAAGAGTTGCAAAATGAATAGAAAATATAGTCAAGACATTGACAAGATGAGAAATAATGATTTTTATTCAAAATAAAACTGTTTTCAGCTGTGCTAACATCATTGCACAAGGGTTTTCAAGGGTTTTCTAATCAGCCAATAGCCTTCTAACGCCATTAGCAAACACAGTATCGGTCGATACGATAGTTTGTGATATCGGTATCGGTCGATATTTTAGTTTGTGATATCGGTATTGGTCGATACTTGAGTTTTGTATCTCTGTATTGGTCGATACTTGAGTTTTGTATCTCTTTATTGGTTGATACTTGAGTTTGTGATATTGGTATTGGTCGATACTTGAGTTTTTTAAAATGGTATTGGTCGATATTTTAGTTTATGATATCGGTATTGGTCGATACTTGAGTTTGGGATCTCGGTATTGGTCGATACTTGAGTTTTGTTTCTCGGTATTGGTCGATACTTGAGTTTGTGATGTCGGTATTGGTCGATATTTGAGTTTGTGATATCGGTATTAGTCGATACTTGAGTTTTGTATCTCGGCATCGGTCGATACTTGAGTTTTTGATAACTCAAGTATCGACCGAGTTTGGGATCTCGGTATTGGTCTATACTTGAGTTTTTGATAATGGTATTGGTCGATACTTGACATTGTGACATCAGTATCAGTCGATACTTGAGTTTGAGATATCGGCATCGGTCAATACTTGAGTTTGACACATCAGTATTGGTCGATACTTGAGTTTGTGATATTGGTATTGGATGCTTTTTGAGTTTTTGATATCGGTATACAGGTTTCAGCTTTTCCTTCAAAACTAAGGACATTTCTAAGTGACCCCAACCTTCTGAACGGTAGTGTATTGTTAGCATATCGCAGACTTAAGCTAGTGTGCATCTTATCAGGTGAGCAGCTTAAATTTGCTAAATCGTTTGTCCCAAATAGCAGCTACATTCATACTTTTTAAATAAAACTGAACTATCCCATTATTTTATAATATTGACCAGAATACCCAATATTCATTTAACTGTGCTAACATTATCTCATGAGAATGTGAGGCTAAAATGTTAAAAGCATTTAAAACTGTCAGATTTTTGTGAGGGTCCTTGAATGCACCCACAAGAAACGCTTTAAAAGCCCCTCGTGTTTGTGCGATTGCGTCGCTGTAGTGTGACATTACAGCGGTGGAGTAGCTGGTGCGTTCAAGGACACTCTGACCTTTGAGTTTGTCGAAAGGCTGGCTGCTCAACAGTCACATTTTTTTTTTTTTTTTTTTTTTTTTTAAGGCAAAAAAGGAGGCCGACAAACACCAGAAATCCACTGTGTTCTTTTCACAGTGTCCTTTTTTTTTTTTTTTTTTTTTTTTCAGACTGTCTAAACACAGATGTTGGAGTGTCCTTGAACGCAGCGCTGACAGAAAACACAACAAACTCAAAACAAGTGTAAACACTGACAAAATATTGTTAACTCAAGGTCCACTTAAGAGCTTTTTTTTTTTTTTTTTTTTTGCATTTATTGGGCACAGCTGAAAAAAAAAAAAAAAAAAGTCAACTTGTTTTACTCGTTGGCAGAAAAATCAAAGCTTTTCACTCAAAGCTTTAGGGATAATCCAAGTGTGGATATACGAGGTGCTCGGACCAGGAAGTGCCCTGAGATACACGAACGTTCTTATTTTCAATGAAAACATGTTCTGCCACTCACAAGCTTTATTCACCACCTGTTTTATTCCCAGTTAATCTGGATTTTCTCCTCATATAAACTGAAGTTAGCGTCTCCCTCGACACCAAACCCCGTAGAGAAAACGAGCGATATAACGTTGCAGCACGTGGGAGTTTTTCATCCACTTCTGCCTCCGTCCATGACGTCGAAGGTGTTATTTCGCGACTTCTGCTTTCGAAACCCTTTGTTTACGTTTACCCCTGTTTACCCAAAGCGACCACATGAGGCAGCGGTGGACCAGCAGCTCCTGTGTCCCTGTGAGATAAAAAATTGTTCGTTTTCTCTATGGGGTTTGGTGAGAGGAGGGGAACTGATGTTGACTTGATTTTCCTGTCAGAATAAATTTGTTTAACTGTGAGATAACTCTGCAAAGATACTTTAGACTTAAACTGATGTATGTTTAATTTAATACGGTGAGTCTTTATTTTAGGTATACTGCAGGGGGCGCAATATATATATTGTAGCTACAGTCGCAGCAGATTATCTCCTGTGTTATTTATTTATTTATATTTGTCTCCTCCGTCTTCTCCCTCCTTATCCAACCAAATTAAGGGAAGAGCGAAGGAAAGCTGGTTAAAATGTAAAAGCTCTCCATTAAAAATGTACGCCTCGCTCTCCGTCTCCTCTTTCTGCTGCCGTTTTACTTCCAGAGAAGAAGAAGAAGAAGAGAGGGATGAGACGATAAGGAAATTTAATAAATAAAAGACAGAGAGACACTGAGGTACAAAAACCAGACACAACTTTATTTACACTGTGGTTTTCGTGTCGTATCGCATTTTGAAACGACACCAAACGCTCTGGATTAAAGCAGATTACAGTAGAATAACATTAGCATTAGCATTAGCATTATATCAACAAACGTATTTAGCTGTGGATTGTTCTCTCAACCAATCAGTGACTTGTTTGGTCCAGAAAATGCTTAGAATATAATATATAATAATGTATTTTAGAACGTATTAATTAAAAATGTGCATAATATAAACATATATATATATATATATATATGGGTTATCTTTTTATCTACTCAAAATGATATATACATAAAAGTTGTATTTTATTATGTTCCATAGATGACATGGTTAAGTTTTGTTATGTTTTGTCCACAAATCAAAGTTGTCACTTTTTTTTCTCCCAGGTTTCTTTGTTTTAGAGAAAAAGATATATATGAATATATATATATATATATATTTACTCGTTTAACGAATTTATTATTAATTAAAACAGACAAACTGTCAAACAATGTATTGTTTTAACCAAATAGATGGTGAATTGATTTGATAATAGCCTGACCATGTATATATATATACTTTATATAGTATATATGAATATGTGTGTATATATATGTATTTATGTGTATAGATATATAGATATGTGAGTGTGTGTTACACATATAAACACATATAAACATATGTGTAATGCCCATTAAACAACTTTTTCTAAATTAAATTAAATGATTAAAAAATAATAATAAAGGCAGTGGTTATATATATAATATATATATATATTATATAAACACATATGTACTTTTTTCTCAATTAAAGTTTCAATGATTAAAAGAATAAATAAAAAGCAGTGTTTGCCCTAAAAAATTCAAAACTCAACATTTACACTTTTTTTTACACAAAGTGTACGACGGAAAAGTTTGCGACGGAACTCGAACCTCGCCTCACGTCGTCATGGCGACCGACCGAACCAGCGCTTCTGTTTCAGCGCCGTTGGTCAAAGGTCATAAAAGAAAAACAGGCTCGCACGAAGACGCACACCTGTTCAGTGTGTGTGTGTCTGTGTGTGTGTGTGTCTGTGTGTGTGTGTGTGTGTGTGTGTGTCCTGACATATCAAGCAACTGTCCCACAGAGCTCAGGAAAAGAAGCAGAGAGAGAGAGAGAAAAAACTCTGAACCACAGGATGCAATAAGAGAACTGGCATCTCACACACACACACACACACGCACACACGCACGCACACACACACACACACATGCAAAGTGAGCCCATCTCGTGCCAAAACAGTGAGTCTCTGCTGGAAGCTGCTCGATGCTCTGGGAATTAGAAATCCCACAATTAAACATATGGGCATTAAGATAATTGTCAGTTGTGTGTGTGTGTGTGTGTGTGTGTGTGTGTGTGTGTGTGTGTGTGTGTGTGTGTGTGTGTGTGTGTGTGCTTGGCTGAATCCTATCCATCTGTCTGACACACTAACACACACACACACACACATTCAGGCCTACACACCCTACAGCTCTCACTGAAAATACACATAAAAACACACTCAAGTTTAAATAAAACACTATAAATACACACTTCAGACATGGAGATATGAAGCCAGACACACACACACACACACACACACACACACACACACACATACACCTGTGCACCTGTCAGATACAGGTGTATCTTTGTGAGGACCCAAAAAATTAAAAAAATAAACCTTCGACGTGAGGACCTTTGGCAAAGTGGGGACATTTTTGGCCGGTTTTCACAAATTTAAAGGTCTTGTTGTGACCTGAAGACCTGGTTTTAGGGTGATAGAGTTAGTATTGGGTTTAATGTGTGTGTGAGTGAGACGAGGACAGATGGAGACCTTTAATGACTTAGAAAGGTAGACGCTGCCCTCAGCTGGCTGAAGGTAGAACTGCAAGAAAGAAAGAAAGACGATTTTTGTAAATAAAAGACGTTTTTTGTCATTTATATATGTAATCGTGTGTTTGATCAAGATCAGACATCAAATATCTACAAAAACAAAACATACACAAGCAGCTCATTCATATTATTTACATGTGTTTTCTCTAAAAGTCACAGAATCAATCAAATCAAATACTAAAATACTATAAAACTGATTTTGTGAGTGAGAATTTATATCTTTTTTAAACTCTTAACATTGAAACATTGACGATTAAATGTAGAAATATACAAACCTTAACAGAAAATATAGGACATATACTATTGTATATATATATATATATATATATATATATATATATATATATATATATGTTGTATCTTTATATAATTTGTGCATGTAGACATTTACACTATTTTCTATTATTTTTGCATGTTTTCTTCTCCTTATAATTATTCATGCTGTTTATTCATTTAAATAAATATATATATATATATATATATATATATATAATAAATCTTCAAGAAGTCCCTACAGGTTATTCTTTTTCCACCAGTTCATTTATTATGACGTTCCCTTATTATTATTCTTATTATATATATTTTATATTTATGAACAAAAACAAAAACAGTAAACTCATTTATCAGGTAAAATAGGTCGTAACTAATGTAAGAGTTATATGTTTGTTTTTAAGCAACGTTGGCAAAAAAAAAAAAAAAGTAGTGCACAGATGTTTTTATGAATGAATGAATTTATGGGTTTATTTGATTTGTTTTGTTTTAATTTAGTTGAAATTGCTTGTTGTTTTACACACTGATCAGGTGATAATCTTAATCTTCATCTTAATCTTAATCTTCCTCTTGTGTTTAATCCCAGGTGAGTTCTCACAGAGAGGACGGTGGTCTGCGCGGCGGACACTCGATGGCCGGTCAGGTGCCGGTGCCTCAGCTGCCCGTTCAGTCAGCGACCTCGCCAGATCTCAACCAGCCCGACCCTTACCGCGGTACGACATCACACACACACACACACACACACACACACACACACACACACACATTTATACACTTCATTATTCTGAGCATCAACAAAAACACCTTGGAAGTAATTGAAGAAAATAAGAAAAGCAGACCACAATTCAAATGTAAACAAAGATTAAAAACTGTCTCACTAAAATGATGTTATGATAGATAGATAGATAGATAGATAGATAGATAGATAGATAGATAGATAGATAGATAGATAGATAGATAGATAGATAGATTCGATTGTTTATTTTCTTCTGAATAAGAACATAATTTACCTAATTTAAATTCAATCTCATTTTCTCGTAGACTTCACTTAAAAAAAACTGAGTTATTTTGGGGTCAGTGTTAGGGTCGCCCCCTGGTGGCCAACTGCTGCTTCCATCATACTTCTTGGGCCAGAACTCTATATACGTTTATTTTAAAGCACATTTCTTGTTAAACCGAGGACATTTCTGGTGTGTTTATGTGCCGACGATGTTGCGACGTTATGTGGTAAAAAGCCTTTATCTTAACCTATAGACGATAACATTTCGCCGTTTGTTCAGATGCTTATTGAAAACGTTGGTCCTGACTCAAAAAGAACTAGTAGTATTAAATTGACTAATTGCTTATATTTATAACCTAGAAAATGGTTATCATCAAACTGTTATTGCTCATTTACAGCAAATATCACATGATATCACATCAATGTAAACATCCATAGATGTTTAAATAAATCATAGATAGATAGAATCTCATTTTCCCATAGACCTTTAAGTAATTTTTTGTTGCTCATTTACAGTAAAACATGATATCACATTAAGGAAAACATCCATAGATGTTTAAATAAATCATAGATAGATAGATAGATAGATAGATAGATAGATAGATAGATAGATGGATAGATAGATAGATAGATAGATAGATAGATAGATAGATAGAATCTCTTTTTCCCATAGACCTTAAAGTATTTTTTTTGTTGCTCATTTACAGTAAAAACATATCACATTAATGAAAACATCCATAGATGTTTAAATAAATCATAGATAGATAGATAGAATCTCTTTTTCCCATAGACCTTTAAGTAATTTTTTTGTTGCTCATTTACAGTAAAAACATATCACATTAATGAAAAACATCCATAGATGTTTAAATAAATCATAGATAGATAGATGGATAGATATAATCTATTTTTCCCATAGACCTTAAAGTAAAACGTTGTTGCTCATTTACACTAAAAACGTGATATCACATTAATGAAAACATCAATAGATGTTTAAATAAATCATAGATAGATAGAATCTCATTTTCCCATAGACCTTTCAGTAATTTTTTGTTGCTCATTTACAGTAAAAACGTGATATCACATTGATGAAAACATCCATAGATGTTTAAATAAATCATAGATAGATAGATGGATAGATAGAATCTCTTTTTCCCATAGACCTTAAAGTCAACTCTTGTTGCTCTTCTACAGTAAAAACATGACATCACATTAATGAAAACATCCATAAATGTTTAAATAAATCATAGATAGATAGATAGATAGATAGAATCTCATTTTCCCATAGACCTTTAAGTCAACTCTTGTTGCTCATTTACACAAAAACATGATATCACAACGATGAAAACGTACCATAAAGGTGCAAATAAGTGTTGTAAATGTAATTCTCTACTTACTAAATGTTATTAAGATGCAGTTTAGTTTTAGGTGATAACGTGTGAGTAATTCACATTTTAGATGATTAACTTATAGAGAACAGAACGTGTTTCAGACCTCAGCTGGGAAAACTGTGTGTGTGTGTGTGTGTGTGTGTGTGTGTCATATGGAAGTGGAGGGTATATGAGTGAGCAGTGGAGCAAATTAGCCCTGAGTTGGTTTTTTAAAGGCTGAAAATAAGTTTGCTGGCAGCAAAGTTGAGCCAGCGGCAACTTCAGCCAAGTGTGTAATGAGTGACACACACACACACACCACACACACAACACACACACTCACACACACACACTTCAGAGCGTGCGTCGAGGCTGTAAATAAAGGATATTAAATCGTTCCTGGCAGGAAAAGTTAGTGCTTTGGCAGAGCCGCGGCTTCCTCAGGTCTTTAATTTTTCAAAATTTATGAACAATAAAGGTTGGATTTGTATTAAATTTGTCATTTTATGAGATTTTTATCTCTCTCTCCAGGAGCTCGGGTGGTTTTAAACTCAATATAACTACATGTGCATAACTTAAAGGGGGCTGCATTTGTCTAAACTTTGCACAGCACTAAAGGGAGGAAAAACCCCCCCCCATAAATCCTGAGGTGTGGAATAATCCACTACAGCCTAACGTCCATCAAACACAGCTACTGGACTGTTAAATATGACTTTATTTTTAGTCTGTTTATCGGAAATGAGAGTTAATTAATGATACAGTTTAAATTTGAGACATTTCTGCTTCTGTCTTAATCAAACACACATATATTTACATTCTCTATTAGTTTTTTAATTAAAGAAGAAAACACGTTTCTCTGTATATTTCTAAATAGTCGGTTGTGCCACCTGACATTTTTTTGTTGTGAAGTTAAAAATACTGTTAAAAAATTGAGTTAAAACTGTTATAATAGTTATTCGATATATGAGACATGTTCAAACACGTTGTTCTGGACTCAAAAATATGCATTACATCTATTTTGAAAATACTTTTTAAAAATACCTTTTTTTTTTTTAAGCTTTATTTGTCATTGACCTGCATAGTAATATATATATAAAATAACATTATTAATGTAATTTTACTAAAGTCAAAACACACTATTTAAGTCAATAAAAACCAGAGTCTGGATGTTGATGCATCAATAAATGACCTCACTGTGAATGTGTGTGGGCAGGGTTTTCTCTGTGCAATGCATTGTGGGACACGTAATAATTGCCAATATTCAATTATACATTTACTCTCTCTCTCTTTTTAAATTTGCATATTTGTTGTATAATATTCTCCGGGACAGAAATGATAGGCTATATAAATAAATAAATAAATAAATAAACGGACAACGGTGGGTTGTTTTTTTTGTCGTTGCCGTGGTTACGCCGAGGCGTTCAGGGACACAAAGTGACTTTTCACCGTTTTTTTTTAAATGAAGCCGTTTTTTATGCACAAACACATTGTACGGAAAGAGACGTACAAACGTCAACACACACATCAACACATTAACGCTCACAGCCGCGCACAGAATGCCTCCAGTCAGGCGAACGGAGATTCAAAATGGCCGACACTCGGAAATGTGTGTGTGTGTGTGTGTGTGATGTTGGCAGTGTCCCAGTGACAGATCCATACAGACGTGGTATAAAGACTGCAGTGTTCAGCTGACGAGAGAGAGAGAGAGAGAGCGGCGCCATCTTGGGGGTCGACCTGAGAATTAACCGTCGACAGATTTTTGCTTTCGTGAATCTGAATTTTTTCCCTGCGTTATTTTACTGAAAAAGGGTTAAAACTTCATTTGTTGACTTATGTGGAAACTCACATTTACTGACTTACGTCCACTCAAATAATATCAGTTTTTTTTGTTTTCTTTTAATTGAGGACAGCAAAAGTGAGAGATTATAGTTAAATTTACATGCGCTTCAATCCAGATTAAAGAGGATATTTTTGGATGGTGGGATTCTAGAGACAATTCCTGAATAAAGGCAGTTTCAAACTTTTATTTTTAGGGTTAAAACTTCATTTGTTGACTGTGTGAAAACTCACATTTACTTACTTAGGTCCAAACAAATATCTGTTTTTTTTTTGTTTTTTTTAAATTGAGGACAGCAAAATGGAGAGATTATAGTTCAATTTACAGGCGCTTCAATCCAGATTAAAGAGGATATTTTGGGGTTAAAACTTCACTTGTTGACCGTGTAGAAACTCACATTTACGTCCACACAAAATAACAAACAGTAAAACGGAGAGACTGTGGTTTCAGTTTACAGACGATTAAATCCAGATTATAGAGGTTTTCCTTGTGGATGTTTTATTTTGTGCAGTAAAACTTTTATTTTGAACCCTCAGGCGTCATTATTGACATTTTTGTCCATTTAGGAAAATGTGTCCCTCTTGATCTGACCATCATCACGTCTTTGTTAGCATGTAGCACACAAAGTCTTTCTCTTGACAAATTCAGGAATTCAAATTACAATTTTTCTGATGGATCAATAAAAAAAAGTTACTCTCAAGTCCAAAAAATGGGACAAATTCATATTTTTTCAGCTTTTTTTTCTGCATAAATCTCTAAAACAACAAAACTAACAAACATTGATTCAACCATTTTTAAGGGATTTTGACCCTTTACATTCAAATTGATATCATAGTGTGTACTTTAAAGGCGCCATATGTAAGAATGTGGCCAAAAACAGTTACTACATTCAAATTCTTTTTAGGTTATTGTTTTCTGACGTAACTGGCAACCCGTGGTTGCTCGGCAGCTTAGACTCTACTGACTGCAATGATTGGTAGACGGCGGTAGGTGGCGCCACATGACGCCAAAAACACGATTTCAAAACATAAACATGATTTGCAGTCTGCAAAATATTATTTTTAAATGCAAATATTTTGGCTGTACTGTTGTTGTTGTTGGTGATTTTATGGCCAGTTGATTTAGATTTATTACATAATTCACCTTTAATTAATTTAATTAAGTCAAGATTATAAAAGTGTAGGGCAACATATTGAAATATAAACATAGAATTATTGATACGTTTGCTGAATCAAGTGTTTTCTGTTCATTTGGATTTATAACAACTTTCTTATATCGGGCAAAAATCATGAATTGTGTTGTCATGTATGTTTACGTTAATAAATATAATCAATAGAATCATTTTTCAAATCAATAGTTTATGTTTTAACGACGTGCTTTTTAAAAAGCAGTGCTATCATAAGCCTGTGATGATCAGCGTGATGTAAAACCCTGATGTAAACACTTTATTTGCCGTCTCGGGAGATTCTGCACCTGCTTCTCTTAAATAAAAACCAGAAATGCGACTTCAGTTGCTCGCGCAGCACAGTGTCGTCTCATCTGGAACGTTACGTTAAATGTTTTTTCTTAGAAGTGAAACCTCAGTTTTTCTCAGAGCTGAATAAGTCGTTTTTTTTTTTTTATTATTAAATGTCCGAGTGTTCTAGAAAAACAGTTTCTGACTTTGCTGTTTTTTATTTATTTATTAAACATGTGCTTAAATGTCAGCGATTAAAGTTGCACAGGGTTAGCGTTTCGGAAAAAGTCGGAAAAAACACGGAAGCTAACGCATCTCGCGCTAGACGTTGTTAGCGATACCGGTCGATCGCAACCGTGGTTGTAAATAACTGTAATGTTCCTGAAGCACGTGACCACGTCTATGACTAACACGACTGTGTGCTAGCTTAAAAAAATGAGAAGTTTACAAGAAATCTGTGGCCTGTTGCTTCAGGCTAGCTCTTCCCCATTTCTGTTAGCATTAGCGTTAGAAGTAACACTGGGTAGTAATATGTAATTTGTAAATAATTGTAATGTTCCTGAAGCACATGACCACGTCTATGACTAACACGACTACATTCACAATAACGTAAACATCTTGTCTGAAGCGACTAAAAAACTAAAAAACGCGGGGATGAATTAGCCTCTTTACGGCTAATATTTTGGGAATTTCCAGTGTTGACCGTGGAAATTTTTTGACCCATGATGTTGCTACAAACTGCCATAGATTGGTTACAATCCGACAATCTACGACTGAATTTTACATCGCAATTAGCACGTTTTGGGCTAATCTTTGCTAACATATTAGCTTAGTCAGAACCATTTCTCCACGTGAACCGTTTACTTGCAGTCAAGCACAGTTTGAACAAACAAGGGTTCCCCAAACTCCCTTGAAATACTTAAAAAAACAATAACTCAGGTCATTGAAAGTGCTTGAATTCATCGAGCTATCGAGCAAATTGAGTCCTTGAATTTGAGGGAATTTAGTCCTGGAAAGTCCTTGAATTTGATAAAGCGTTTGTTTTCACTCACTTAGGCTAAAATCATAAATTTAAGTAAAATTAGCTACGTTGACACAAGTTAAAGTTTACATCTTGTAAACGCCCTGTTTCTTAAACTCAATCACCTCGTTAGCATAAAACATGACGGATTAGTCCTTTAAATACCCAAAGTTCAAACATTATTCCCGGTTATTTTTCTATTAAAAGTTAAAATAAGACTCTACAAAGACATTTAAACAAAAAAGTTGCACAGGGTTAGCATTTCGGAAGTCGGATAAAAACACGGAAGCTAACGTATCTCGTTCTAGACATCGTTAGCTTCCGAGTGGGAAATTTCCGAGTTCCTTCTACAAATGGAACGCGCCATTACACGTATATAACTCCTCCCCCTTTCTCTCCTCACTCCGCCCCCCCTCCCACAGCTCTGTCCGGAGCCCTTCAGGGTCAGAGCGCCTCCTCCGTCAGCTCCGAGATCAAGTCCGAGGACGAGGGCGACGAGAACCTGCTGCAGGACTCCAAGAACATGGACCCCAAGAAGGAGGACATGGATAAGGACCTCAAAGCTCTTGATAGGTCAGGATCTACGTAACCCCCCCCCCTCCTTCAAATACTCAGAATTCCTGGTTCTTTCTTTCTCTTAAAAGTTAAAACTAGACTCATCACACAGACATTTAAACTGGGCTTTCGTCCTCGTGTCCTTCCCTCGCCCTCCTTGACCTTGTGTTTGTAATCGGTCACCGTAGCAACAACGACGACGAGGACCTGACCCCCGAGCAGAAGATGGAGCGCGAGCGAGAACGGAGGATGGCTAACAACGCGCGGGAGCGTCTGCGCGTGCGCGACATCAACGAGGCGTTCAAGGAGCTGGGCAGGATGGTCCAGCTGCACCTGAAGAGCGACAAGCCTCAGACCAAGTTACTGATCCTGCACCAGGCCGTCGCCGTCATCCTCAGTCTGGAGCAACAAGTCCGAGGTCAGTTACAACCACGGAAAACACAGAATAATCGCCTAACAAAAAGCTAGATTTATTATAACTCTGCCTCCGTCCCAATACCTCCCCCTTAAAATTGACCCTTGGTTTTGAGCGCCCTCAACTGTAAATTCCCCTCGTTGAGGGAAGTGGTATTGGGACGCCACTACAAATTAGCGTAATGAATGTAGCGAACGTGCTAACCTACGTTGACAATTCTACCGGTGGAGCGTGCTAATATTCTCATTCAGTAAATCCATTATCATCCCTTAAATAACCATATTATATCCATTAAAAAAACAGATTATATACAGTATATCCATTAAATAACCAGATTATATTCATTAAATAACCAGATTATATACAGTATATCCATTAAATAACCAGATTATATTCATTAAATAACCAGATTATATTCAATAAATAACCAGATTATATACAATATATCCATTAAATAACCAGATTATATTCATTAAATAACCAGATTATACACAGTATATCCATTAAATAACCAGATTATATACAGTATATCCATTAAATAACCAGATTATATGCATTAAATAACCAGATTATACACAGTATATCCATTAAATAATCAGATTATATACAGTATATCCATTAAATAACCAGATTATATGCATTAAATAACCAGATTATACACAGTATATCCATTAAATAACCAGATTATATACAGTATATCCATTAAATAACCAGATGATATGCATTAAATAACCAGATTATACACAGTATATCCATTAAATAACCAGATTATACACAGTATATACATTAGATAACCAGATTATATACAGTATTTCCATTAAATAACCAGATTATATACACTATATCCATTAAATAACTAGATTATATTATTAAATAAACAGATTATATACAATATATCCATTAAATAACCAGATTATATACAGTATATCCATTAAATAACCAGATTATATCCATTAAATAACCAGATTTTATACAAAATATCCATTAAATAACCAGATTATATTTATTAAATAACCAGATTATATACAGTATAGTGATGTAAATATACATCACCAAAATTGATCCTAAAACATTATTTTAAACACAGAAATCAATAAATAACACGTTTGAATTTAGAGATTGAGGCAGCGGTGGATCAGCAGCTGCTGTGCGATGTGACGTCAAATCGACAGTTTTCTCTATGGACTTGGGTGCGGCGACCAAAAAGTTCATAAAGTGACTCAAACTTTAGTTTCCTGTTTTGAAAAGGCTGTATTTTGATCTATGTGCTTTTTAAATACCCTGAGAGCACTTGCACTGCTCCAGTGCGTCCACTAGAGGGCAGCGATGGCAGCTGTTGAACCAGGTTTGGAGTTTCTGACCCTCATATGGCTTCACTCTCTCTGTTGTGTAACACGTTCTTCTTCCTCTGGTTTCCTCCAGAGAGGAACCTGAACCCTAAGGCGGCCTGTCTGAAGCGCCGCGAGGAGGAGAAAGTGACCGTGGCGTCGGACGGGACTCCGCTGTCGCTGGCCGCCGCCCACCACGCCGCCTCCGCCGCCATGGGCGACGGGTCCAACCCCCTGGGACAAATGTAAAACGCAGCGCCATCTCCTCCTCCTCCTCCTCCTCCTCCTCCTCCTCCTCCCTGAATGGTCAGAAGATTTCACTTATAAACTAATCTGCTGTTGTACCTTTAACCTTTAAAAGCATAGAAAAAAAAAACAATAATCCATAAACTTTCAATCATTCCACAAAAAGATTTGGAACGATCAAAATAAGTTTAAGAGTTTAAGAGTTTTGAATCTCAGGTCATCAGTCGTCCATCATTTTGATCAACAATATGTTCCTGCAGACAAAATCACAACACAACTGGAAATATACAGTCCATTAAATAACCAGATTATATCCATTAAATAACCAGATTATATTCATTAAATAACCAGATTATATCCATTGAATAACCCGATTTTATAGAATATATGTTAAATAACCAAATTATATCCATTTACTAACCAGATTATATCCATTAAATAACCAGATTATATACAGTATATACATCAAATAACCAGATTATATCCATTAAATAACCAGATTTTATAGAATATATGTTAAATAACCAAATTATATCCATTTACTAACCAGATATATCCATTAAATAACCGGATTATATACAGTATATCCAATAAATAACCAGATTATATACATTAGATAACCAGATTATATACAGTATATCCATTAAATAACCAGATTATATACAATATATACGTTAAATATCCAGATTTTATACAGTATATACATTAAGTAACCAGATTATATCCATTAAATAACCAGATTATATACAATAAAGAAATGATATAACCAGATTATATCCATTAAATAACCAGATTATATACAGTATATCCATTAAATAACCAGATTATATACAATATACGTTAAATATCCACATTTTATACAGTATATACATTAAGTAACCAGATTATATCCATTTAATAACCAGATTATATACAATAAAGCAATTATATAACCATATTGTATCCATTAAGTAACCAGATTATATACAGTAAAGCAATTATATAACTAGATCATATCCATTAAATAACCAGATTATATACAGTAAAGCCATTATATAACCAGATTATGTACATTAAATGACCAGATTATATACAGTATATACATCAAATAACCAGATTATATACAGTATGTACTTTAAATAACCAGATTATATTTAGTGTGATATTACTATTTACAGTTTAAAGCAGGATTAGATATAGATTTATGAGGAATAAAATCCAGATGTGTTGTTATTTTTGCTGCTGAAACTTAATTTTTTTTTAGTTAAAACCTTAACAAACAATAAGTTTATCATTTTAATAAATGATAGATGAATTAAATAAATTGGCTGATTCCTGACAGTGAAAGTCTGTCGGAGCGTAACCATGACGATGATGATGATGATGACGATGATGATGATGTAGCTGTTTAAAAACAGAAGCCAGTACATGAGTTAGGTTCTGTCTGGTGTGGGTACATTTGAACAACAGATTGGCCGTAAGTGTGATTTTTAACGTGTGTTTTTTGTGTTTGTCTCCGTTTGTCCTGTTGTTTTTGTTGATGTTTTTACTGTAGTACATTTATATGTATATATGTATATGTACATATATACATATATATGTGTGTATATAATGTATAATGTGTATTTCTGGGCTTGGACACTGTTGGAGTTTGACAGTGTAGCTGAGTGTGTTTCCCCTGTGTTCGTTCTGAGGAATCACAAGGTCAGAGATAACATTGACCTATGATGAAACCTCACATAGTTTCACAGTGAAGTAGAGCAGAGTAGTTTTTATTCACACAGTCCAGCTTTGGGCTCAGTTTCAGGTTAATTTCTCCAACTTATCTTCTCTTATAATATTTGTTTTTTGGAGTCTAGGTTTTCTGTTACATGAGCAGGATTTAACGTTCCTAATTTATGTGCCTATAAACGGACTTTTACTGTAACGATAACTATAACTGCTGCTGATATCTTAGCCAGGACTCCCTTGTAAAAGAGATCCTTGATCTCAGTGACACATCGACTTAAATGAAGCCTAAATCAAATCAAATTAAAGGAAACGTTATCGGAAAAAAATGGAAAAAATTACCAAATTTGTATAGTTATTTGTATATAATTACTATTATTCTCCATTTAGTGCAGTCTGGGGCTTCAGGTATCAACCGGTTATTCTCATATTTTGTTCCATGTGTTTTTCCTGAAATTTAAAGCTAAGTTTAAAAAGAAAAAACTACTATAAATAATAATTTTATGAAACTCTAACGTGCGATTCAGTAAAAGTGGCAAAAACTAAAATCGGAGACCTTCAATAACCGGTGGTCAAAAAATACATCTATGTTTTTTGTAGAAACGACCAGCATAGAAAATGCGCTGTTATATAATATAGTTTTCCTGTGTTCATTTTGATTTTAGGTGTTATTTTTAGCGTAATCGGTGTTGAACAATAAAGATTTATTCTATTCTACTCTAAACATTCAGAACTTTTGTGTGTTATTTAAAATTGACACAAAGTTCAGAAATAGTAAAAGTTTGCATCGTTACGTTAGATTAGAACAACGCTCGTATTTACGTATTTATATTACGTCATTATAGCAAAATAACTTTCAGAGTGTGAATATGTTGGAATCTTAATGAAATGCTAAGAACTTAGAATGGTGCGAAACACCTATAATATGTTTATATTTTCCTGAAGAAGTCCGTCTACCTAAGTGATTTTTGAGGGTCCTTGAATGCATGAAAAATTAGTTTTTCCCAACATTTATTGATTTGGAGGACAAACAAACTTCATATTTTGACCCTGTTGTGTGGCATAGTAATACATTCAGCCACCAGGGGGGCAACTCGTTAAAATTTAGACTGAGTTTAACTTTTTCCATGTGCGTGTTTCTTTGCGGTGTGCGCTAACGTGCGCGCTAACTCTTGTCCTCTCTCGCTCCGTCCAGGTCTAAGGTGCCAGAGTTCATCAAGATGATGAGCGACCACTTCCTCTGACGTCGTTTCCATGACAACCCGGCAATCAGACCTGCTATTGCTTCAAGCCTGACCAATCAGACCCGCCTTCTTTTCCTTCTCCTCTCCTCGTTTGTCGTCTACGATCCTCTTCCCTCCTTCCTCTTCGCCCTCTTTGTCTCCCTCTTCCTGTCGAGAACACGAACTGCAGCGTCGTCGTCGTCGTCGTCGTCGGACGCTCGTTTCCGTCACTTTTGCATCATCAGCAGCAGCAGCAAGCGAAGTGGAACCGGAGGCTGTTGTTTTCCGTGCGGAGACATTCACAGAAAACGCTTTTGTTTACGCGCAAAGTGACGCCAACGGACAAAAAAAACAGTCTGCGGAACCGTGTCGTTGAAGGAATTCTCCTCGTGCTACTTTGTTTTGTTTTGAGCATTCCCACGTTTAACGAACAAAGGGTTCTACTATATTATACATATGCGAAAAAGGGAAGAAAAAAAATTACGAAAAACCTTGTTTTTATTAAAAAAGTGCAACTGGATGCGGGCGGCGAGGAGGCTAGGGACGTTCAGAACGGAACAAAAAACATATCACAAAGTGTTTCAAGAGATTTTTTTTGTTTGTTTGTTTGTTTTTAAACACGACAACACTGCGCGGCGGTTGTTGGAGGTTAAATCTGACGCCACACTGTGGACAAAAGCTGTGCCGCGATCTCCTCTTGGATGCAAACCAGTCGCGTAGACACAGCAAAGCTAACAAAGCTACCGTTGGGAATCGTTGCCGGGGGGAAAGTATTTGGCTGTGCACTCGTGTACATCCTCCACACATCTTCAACAAGTACAAAAGTAGAATGAATGAATGAATGAAGAGGTTGGGAAGCAAATCCCAATATTTTTTTTGGGTTTCCCGAGTGATCCGAACAAAAATGAAGTTCACAAATGCTTTTTGACTATCATAGATAAGTAAAGAGGGGCTCAACGATAATTAAAAAAAGGGGGCGACTTTTCATTCCCGCCAAAATGTTTAGATTGTGTTTAAAGTGTTTAAAATCAGCAATTTTACGGTTTTGTATTTCTATCAGTGCATTGTGCCAGATGTACTTTTTGTCCGTCTTTGAAAGTGTAAAGAAAGTTTTTTTTTTTTAGTATCAACGCAACCCCCTTTTTTTCCGGACGGTTGTGCCCACGAGTACCCGGGCGTATCTGCCCGGGAGGTGGAGAGGATCGATCGGTCGATCATCGAACCGATAATTAACGAATCGACCGGGTGTTTTTTTTGAGGATTCCAGGAGAAAGATGGCGAGCGAGACATATGCAGTACCTTCTGAAAGCGTGTACGTCCAATCCCTTTCTCGACACTTCCATCCGATGTAGCCGAAAAGCTCCAGGACAAATCCCCAAAGTGGAGTGGATTTGGACTTATTTTGGTCAGATATCTCGGGCGAGTTGTGGGTCAAGAATATGCACCAGATGAAACGGTTTGACGGGCCGGACTGAGCACTGAAGTGAATTCTATTCCACATTTAGCACATTCCCTGACTTGTAGTCTACTTGAATCGAGTGCTGCCGATGCCCCCGAAGGCCTGAACTGCAGGAGGTGGCGGTGGTGGTGGTGGTGGGGGGGGGGGGGGGGTAAGGATTGGGGCAGGGCCTCAATCCAGAGGAATTAAGGCTCAATAGAGATTAAAAGTCTGAATGTTTAGCACGGGAACAATCATTGGGTGACGGGGTGTTTCTGTTTCTGTTTCAGTTGGGTGGCCAAGCAGTGGAAACTCTTTGGGTGTCTCTTTGGGGCCCAATTCCAATTCCTATCTTAACCCTCAAGCTCAACCCTTAATCGTAACCGGCCCTCAAAACCAAGCGTTGAGGGTCATTTTGTCACTTAGAAATGGGACACCCCTTAAATGCAGATACGTCTTCAGACTGTAGGGGGCAGAATAACCGCGAAAGCTGCTGCGTCCAGTCTGTCAACTCCAAAAAAAGAAGAAGACGAAGAACACATTTACGTCAGGATTATTTATTACGATCCGTTTGTCGGTCAAGTTATTAAGTTGTCAGTTAGTTATAAGATGATACTCGTACAAATATTCAGCTGACAGTTAGCACACACCACGACTTATTGACAAAAGATCGTAAAATTAAAATAAACGTTACGCAACAATGACGTCATTAATCCATAATATGGGCCTAAACTAAGATAATACAATGGTTCTATTAACAAAGAAAATACTTCATTTGTAGCGTACTCGTTTCGCTGCTTTCGGCCGCCATCTTTGTTATGCGAAAACCCGCAATGCATTCTGGGTAGCCCTTGCTCCCAAGGGTGGTCTCGGAAAAAATCTCAATATTGAGGGCGATACAGCCCTTAAACTTGGCCCTTAACTTAATTTTTCTGCGAATCGGGACAGCACTTGCACTAGAGATTTTTGAGATTGAGGGTTAAGCAAGGAATTGGAATTCACCCCTTGGTCTCATCAATTCCAGTTCCATTTCTGAAATTCTGACATTCCAATTTAATCTGAAACCCCGATAGGATTTCTGTTAAAGTACCAGGAATACGTGGACTGGTAGGTTCTGGAAAATCCACCTACGACAGTATTTCGGGTGGGAAAGTCCCAACGGCGGTGGACAAGGGGTGTTCCGGGTTAGGGTCTGGCCACATCTCAGACAGGACCAATCCAGAAGCCTAGCTAATAATATTCCACTCTTGTACGTAGGACGGTACCCAGGGTTTACCCCGGTAGACCTTCTCCCGTGGATTGGCCGCCATGACCAGGTGGAAGCACCGGATTGTTGGCCCCGTTTTTTGGGCGGACTGGAGTCCCCCGTCTTTCACTCTCACCCCAGTTTGAACCCTCCTCGGTCCAGGCCCGATGTTGAACCCCCAGTCTTTGCGCCGTCTTTACTGCTAGCCTTATTAGCCCTGAACGAGAGTACCTTGCCTACCAGGTACCAGGTCTCTGGCCCCCTTCCCCCGCCCGCCCGCCCGCCCCCTAGTGGTCCCACAGATGCAATTTGAACGTTCACTTCTACCAATGTGCCTTTTTTAGAGTTCATATCATTCGAAGTTACCAGAGGAGGACATTTTAACCTGGTCTTTTAATAGGATGCAAGCTTAGGGAAAAAACCTGTTCTTAGTCGTTAGGTTCTATGCAGTCGGGTTTTTTTTTTTACCAGACCTGGGAATTTAAAAAAAGCTTAAAAAAAAAAAAAAAAAAAGTTAAAAAAAAAAGTATTTTTTGGATTAAAAAAAAAAACACACAAACAAAAACAAAACTGTATTTAATGAACTGTACACTTATATGTAAGTAGACAGCGTGTTCTGGCTAATGGGACAGACGCTTGATTTAGCGATTAAGTCGAGCCCCCCCACCCCCCCAAATCCCATCCCGAACCCCCCCCCCCCCCCGTCCTCCATAAACCCCGGACCTCACTTTCCTGTTCCGAGTCCCTGCCCTGTTTCCATGGCGAACAAACGCGTCTCTTCTTGTATTATAGCTTATCAGCTTTTTATCAATATTTGATCGGCTTGTCCGTAAGCCAATGTAGTCTTCAGTACAAAGTGTGTGGTTGTATGTTGTAAAACAAAACTTCTCTCTCTCTCTCTTACTCTCTTACTCTCTCGCTCTCTCTCTGTTTTTTAAGAACAATCTTATTTTTTCCTTTGTCTGTTCTGGTTTACATGTCTAATCGCAGAAAAAATGTACAAAACGACAACAAAACGACAACAAACGAAAACAATACAATTCTCTGTCCAACAGCATCTTTCTCTGTCGGCGGTCGTTTTTTTATCGACGTGGTTTTAAAAATCCGACCCAATCAACAGGAAGGAAGGCACGGAAACTGGAAAAAAAGAATTTATTTGAATAAATCAATCTATATATAAATGTACAAAAAAAAAAAAAAGTATATACGGATATATAAGGAGGGCGCCGTTCTCTGTCGTCTTTGTGTTTTTCGCTTGGGGAGGAGTTATTTTTCTCAACAGACTGAACTGGCAGACGTCGGCGAGGCCCCCGCAGTGTTATATATACGGTTTCTCCCGACTGACTTTGTGTCGTTGCCACGACGACGACGACGCCCTCTGACTAACTACGGCACCCTGCGCAGGACAAAAAAAAAACAAAAAAACGATCTATCCGAGGCAACGACAACGCAACAACAACAACAACAACAACAACACAACAACACACACGGATGTTTGTAAATTGTATGCAAAAACAAAAATGGCAAAAACTTTACCATTATTTTGAAATTGTGTATGTAAAAGTTATATTTTTACATGTAGACTTTGTTGTTATTTTGTGTTTTAGAAGAAAAGAAGAAAAAAAAAATCCGTTGTATCAGTTTTTTTGTTAAAAGGTGAAAAAGTAAAAAAAGTTCACAGTGTGTGTTGAAAAAAAAAAATGTGTCGCATTGAAAATGTAGTGAGGTCAAAAATTCCCCCGTTTTTTTTTTTTCGTTTTTTTTTACATCTGTTTATATCTGTGGGGGGAGGAGGGGGGGGGGGGGCATTTTTTTGAGGGGCGGGCGGGCGGGGGAGGGGTGTTATCACAAAAAGTATTTGATATTTGTTTTAATTCTCCATGCCTCATGACATTACCATTTTTACTTGTATTCTTTGCAGAGAAATGTGTAAATACTCATAAAAACATTTTCTGTGGGGGAGGGGGGGGGTTCTGTTTTTATTTTGGGGGGGGGGGGGGGGGGGGCGACGATGGTAGTGATGATGAAAACTTGTTTTTTGAGTTTTTTCCGTGTGGTCGTGTTCGTCCGGTCGCTGTAGCCAGGTTTCCAACAACTAATTTACCGTTTCGGTCAGAACCCTGAACTCCTGTCAGCGCCCCAACACGTGCCGCTTTTATTTTGAAGGATCCTCCTTTTGTTTTTCGCGAGTTAATTTGCAAGAAGAAGAAGAAGAAGAAAAACAAAAAAACAAAAATTTGGCCGAAAAAGAAATGACTGTTCTGTGAAATGGAAAATACGCGTTGTGAGTAAATTATGAATTAAGGGTTAGGGTTAGGGTTAGGGGTTAGTAAGGGTTAGGGTTATTTAACCCTAACTAACCCGAATTTAGGGTTAGCTAGCCTAACCCTAAGGGTAGGGTTAGGGTTAGTAAGGTTAAAGGGTTAGGGTTATTGAATAGGGTTAGGGGTAACCCTAAGGTTAGGGTTAGGGGTTAGTAAGGGTTAGGGTTATTTAACCCTAACTAACCCTAACCCGAATTAAGGGTTAGCTAGCCTAACCCTAAGGGTAGGGTTAGGGTTAGTATGGTTTTAGGGTTAGGGTTATTGAATAGGGTTAGGGGTTAGCCTAAGGTTAGGGTTAGGGTTAGGAAGGGTTATTTAACCCTACCTAACCCTAACCCGAATTTAGGGTTAGCTAGCCTAACCCTAACCCTAACCCTAGCCAGGGTAAGGGTTAGTAACATACCCTAACCCGACTTTAGGGTCAGGGTTCAATAACCCTAACCCTGGTGAGTAAATTATGAATTTCAATGACCTGAGCTACCCCCAAAGATCGCTCACAACGATCAGTTTCGCCGTCACTCCCCCTAGTGGCCCGGGACCAGATCTGATTTTTTTTGCGTGTGCAGAAATTTTCTTGTAAATGTTGCTTCAATGATTAATATATGGACATTTTTTGAGGGAAAAGATCGGTCGCTAGTATAAACGCGTCGGTCGTCGGCAAACAATCTCATCAGCTATTTGCCCAAAAAAAACGGATTGCGTTGCGTGCGAGGCAGTTTCAGTCATTTCTTAGAGGCTTTTTCGTCAAAAAAGGGAAAAGCTGCTTTTCCGTCGGACCTTTGGATAAACACTAGGATTGAATCTGTCGGTGTATTTTTTTTTAAGTAATGTTATTTTCTACGATGCTTCATTTCATATTTTTTCTCTTTGTTGTATAATCAAGTCCAATCTCCCGGATGACAGTATCTCCATTTTTATGTTAGCCCTGATGTTTCTATTAGCCAAAATGTTAGCTCTTTCTTTTTGTTTGTTTGTTTGTTTCCTTTTCCCCTCCTTGTTGTACATACACACCTCATTTCTCTTTTTAAGTGACTGTGCCATGAGCTTTGTAATCTGTTACTCTGTACCAGTTTTACTGCAATAATGAGTTGAATTCAAAAAACGGCCGCTCCTGTCTTTTTGTTTTCAGAGCCAGAGGTGAAATCTGAAATAATCTGCTACATTTATATCACACAAGGTTTTGATTTGAAGTAAAAAAAAAAATAATAATTACAATTTTAAAATTTTAAAATTTGAGGTACCTGCACAATTTTAACCTATTTTAAAGACAAATTTGTCCAAATTCTGACCAATTCAAAATGTAAGTATTAAAGAGTTTCTTAAGTTGTGCTGACAAAGGTGTATAAATTTAACAAAATTCATTTAATTAGTAGTAAATTATAAATTTTCTGGTGTCACGTAATTTTTTAATTATATAAAACAAGTATATTCTGATTTAATTGGTCTACTAGTGCCATGATTTCCATTGGTTTTTTATTATCTAAAAGTTAGTATAACTTTTAGCTTAATTTAAAGGTGCATTATGTAATAAATCTAAATTTAAACTGACCATAAAATCCTCCTAATATGTCACAGAGACTCAGGAATAATGTTCATATAACAAACTGAACTCACCAACAACAACAGTACAGACAAAATAAAACATCTTTTGCAGACTGCAAATCATGTTTATGTTTTGAAATCATGTTTTTGGCGTCATGTGGCGCCACCTACCGCCGTCTACCAGTCATTGCAGTCAGTAGAGTCTCAGCTGCCGAGCAACCACGAAACCTAAAAGACCTCCTCAGTATTTTGAATTTGAATGTAGTAACCGTTTTTGGCCACATTCTTACATATGGCGCCTCTAATCAAGAGAGATTATATACAGTCCAACAATTTCAAAAACGGCCTATAAAGTACATATTTTGTCATCTAGAAAAACTAGCCGCTAGCTTAGAATAATTGGGCAAATTTCAACTAGTAGCTCAAACCATTGGTTCCACTGGGGTTTGAACCCAGGACCTTCTGCGTGTAAAGCAGACGTGATAACCACTACACCATAGAACCTGGCGCTTTTGCTAACTGCTATTAGCTCACCATTTTATTTTATATAATTTAAGAGCAGCATATCAAACGATGCTAACGACATCTTCTACCTATGCTCAAAAACCATCCACATCCAAAAGGTAGCGACTTCAGAGCTGATGCTGCTCTTCAGGAACTCCAGCAGAACTTTCATGGTGTTTGGTTGTAGCTCCAAAAACATACAAAGCCCCAGCTACACTATAGTATGGACAAAAGTATTTGGCCACACCTGTTCAGTATTAAATGCAGGTGTTTCAATCAGGCATTAGGCTCTAGGCCAATCTTCACGCTTCAGAAGACATTTTGGACAATGCTATGCTTCCAAGTTTGTGAGAAGATGGTCCTTTTCCACCACTGTGTCAACAGTGCACAAAGTAAGGACTATAAAGACATGGTTTGACTTTGTAGTTTGGTTTGGAAGAACTTCAACCTTCACCTTTTGGACAGAGATCGTGAGCCAGAACCTTCTCGTCCAGCATCAGTACCAGCAAAACCTTGAGGTAATTCTTCTACGGAGAGTTGACGCTGCCAAAAAAAGGCCCAACATCAGTCCCATATCGTGTATGTCGTCATGTCTGGAGATCACTGAGGTGAGGTCGATGGATACTGAACACTATTTTAACAACTGGACTTTTGTTGTTCTTGTCTGGTACGACTCGATTAAAGGTCCAGCGAACCACGGTGGCCTTCACATACCAGAAAGTACGTCATGACGTAGGTCCTAAGTTGGTGTATATGCGCCTGAATTATGTGGGTGGAGACCTTCCTCAGGACCACCTTATCCTGAAGTTCATTTAAAAAGGATTAATCCAAGGCAGATTAAGACAAAACAGTTAAAGAAAATAGACATATAAACACACGTGTAGGGTAGTTCCAATCAACTAAAACTAGTGCTGCGCAATAGGTTAGCGCGTGCGCTAACGCACGTTAACATGCATGACACGTTTCCGTGACGACTGACCGGAAAACGACGCGCGTGACGTCACGTGTTAGCGTGCCGCGACACCGGAGTCCAGGCACCGTTTACCAGTTAGCTCCGTTAGCTGCATTAGCTCCTTTTAGCGCCGTTAGCGTTAGCCTACAGACGAACTGGAGCTGTCTGTTTGTTAAACGGAAAAAGAGCAGCGCTAACAAATAACTAGCGTAACTGCGTATGTGTGCGTCTGTTTTTAAAGTTTAGCGTTACTTTAGCGACTCATTTTAACGCAAACATGACGTTGCTCGCGTCTTTTTCCGGGTCTGTCGTCATGGAAACGCGCCGTGTGTTAATGTACGCTAACGTTGACGCCGTTAAACCCTAACGCATAACCTGTCGGTCGTGATGAGCTCAGACGATCCATGAGTTTATAATACGGGGGGAAAAAAAGTCTGAATCTGTTTCATTTCATGCCTCAAATGTCAGGATTTTTTAATCCCAGACCGACGGAAGATGTTGATTTCCGAGCCGAGGATTTGACTCGCGGTTGCATCAGCGCGACATCTGATGCCTCTCGTGTCGCGGTGATTCGACGACGCTCGCGTTCACGACCGTTCTGCTGCAATAAAATGTGCCATTTTTAAAACAACCCGAAAACCCCTTTGAGCAAATGTTACTCAGTTCCCTTCCCAGGATACAATGTGGCCATAGACTGCCTTTAACAGAGAGTTAAAAATACTGTTTTTAATCTTCGGTGACTTTGATGTGTGAGAACGTGGTTTAACGCTGTAACATTAACTTCCTGTTTCCTGTTTTGGACAAAAATCCCTTTAAAGCTTAAATATCTCTGATTACCTGGAGATATTTAATATTTGATATAATCTGGATTATGAGCACAGACTGTCTGTTAACAGCCTGCAGCAGCGATGAGTCTGGACACATTGTTACACATCACATTACAATGTTATTTCAGAGGAAACAGGAGGAGACTTTGATTCTGACTCATCGAGGTGGTTTCGTTCATTTCTGCCAAACAATGACGTTGTTTTACCTGATGATGATGAAGAGACTGAATATTTCAGATATTAGTCAAGAAGATTCATGAATTTTACTCCTTAAATCTTCACCTAAAAAAAAAATATTTTACACTTCAATAAAGCATGACATCTATTTTAATGTATGCTCATTTACTGCTTAATTGTCAGCTTACTAAATTAATCGTCAACTATTTTGGTCATTGATTAATCAGTTTCACCATTTCTTCCAAATGATTAAAATAAGTGAATTTATTAATTTTCCAGCTTCTTAATTTTTTTTTGTAAACAAATAAATCATTCAAACTGAATTGTTTTTGGTTTGCGGACAAAACAAGACATCATTTCCAGGTTCTTTCAACATTTTTATTACATATTATGGACAAAACAAAATCATTTTATTTTAAAATTATCATTAGTCGCAGCCCTATCAGCTAGTTCCTGCTAGTAGTTAGTTAGCTAGTAGTACTGGCTTTCAGCTAGCACCAGCTAGTAATAACTTCCAGTTAGTGCCTTATACCTACCACCTAGCAAGTAGTACTTCTTACTTGCTAGTGGTAGCTCTCATCTAGGTACTGCTAGCTAGTAGTACTGGCTACCAGCCAGTCACAGCTCCCAGCTAGTGCCTCATAGCTACCACCTAGACGTACTACTTGCTAGTAATAGCTCTCATCCAGTTCCTGCTAGCTAGTAGCAATGGCAACTAGCTAGTCACAGCTCCCAGCCACTACCTTCTAGTGCTAGCTACCAACTAGTAGTAGCTCCCAGCTAGTAGCAGCTAGTCGTAGTGGCTACCTGCTAGTGCTGTTCTAGTCAGAATAAACAAGATGGCGCTGGACAAAATGGAGGCTTCACAACAAACAAACAAACAAACAGGTGAGGACACGTGTTTTTGGTTAAATTCAGTTTGTTCTTGACATTTTGCTGAGATTTGTGTTAAAATATAAAGAATAACAGCTAAACTTTGTCTGGTTTAAACATTTATTTATGTATTTATTCATTTAGTTTTTTCTAATCAGGGACCGTTACCAGATATTAGCTATTTTAGCTAATTTCCATATGAAGTCCACTACACTCATATCTTAGCAGCTTCCATATAGCATCACATTCACTATTCCCACCTACGTTATTCCCAGCATTTAAAGACAGTAAATTCTGAAGAACATTCCCAGGAACTTCAGTCTTACAGCTACAAGCCATCAGTACCACCTTCTAGTAGTAGCTATCAGCTTGTTCCTGCTAGCTAGTAGTACTGGGTTCCAGATCGCACCAGCTAGTCATAGCTTCCAGGTAGTGCCTTATAGCTACCACCGAGACATACTACTTGCTAGTAGTAGTTCCTGCTAGCTAGTAGTACTGGCAACTAGCTAGTCACAGCTCCCAGCTAGTCCCTGCTAACTAGTAGAACCGGCTTCCTGCTAGCACCAGCTAGTCACAGCTCCCACTACCTTCTAGTGCTAGCTACCAACTAGTAGTAGCTTCCAGCTAGTGCTATTCTAGTCAGAATAAACAAGATGGCGCTGGACAAAATGGAGGCTTCACAACAAACAAACAGGTGAGGACACGTGTTTTTGGTTGAATTCAGTTTGTTCTTGACATTTTGCTGAGATGTGTGTTAAAATATAAAGAATAACAACTAAAAGCTGTCTGGTTTAAACATTTATTTATGTATTTATTCATTTATTTTATTCTAATCAGGGACCGTTACCAGATATTAGCTACTTTAGCTCATTTCCATCTGTAGTCCACGACTCATATCTTAGCAGCTTCCATATAGCATCACATTCACTATTCCCAGCGTTTAAAGACAGTAAATTCTGAAGAACATTTCCAGGAACTTCATCTGAGCTGTGAAAAGTGTCTTCAGTGTGAGTTTCACACTTTTCACAGAGGAAAACAACAGTAAATCACTGAGTTCTGACCTCGTCTGCCTCGCAAAAACACACTGAACCACTTCTTCTGTCTTTGTTTTTCCTGCAGCGCGGCGTAACATCTTTAAAGCTCAGCTCCACCTGGCAGAGTCACCGTGTTCCACCAGGTGTCTCACACATGCTCCTCACCGCGTAAAGTGCGTCAGGTACGTGGAATATCGGTTTCCCTGCAAACGTACGTGACTTTCAAACATCTGCGACTCTTGTGCGAACTCTGCCGCTCTCTGTGTTTACCCTCACACTACATCTGTATTTGTTTATGATATATATATATATATTTATATACTTTTTTCCTTTCGTCTTTGTAGACGTTTGCTACTGAACAGTGTGTTTTTCATGTGAGTCTCAGGTCACGTCATCGTTTCTGTGATAAATCTGTGTTTACAGAGAGCAAAGTTAAACAAAAAGCTAAAGACGAGAACTCGTGTCACACGAGGGTCAGTTTCAGTGTCAGTGACAGTTCAGATATATATTATATTATATTATATTATATTATACTGTACACAGAGAGCTAAATGAACTGCAGTGGTCATTATCAAAATCATATTTTTATGGTTCTGTAATGGTTAATACACCAGAAATGATATATTTAATGCTAAAATACAATTATTATTGTTATCCGCACATTTTTTTATTTACTGTTTTACAAAAAAAAATGAAAGAATAGTCAAGTACGTTATTATTTTGTGATTAAAATGTTAAATTCAATGATCTGTTTTAGCAGTTGAATGTTACGCTTGATTCACTTTTTTTTTACTTTTAGCCGTAAAGCTAGATGTTTACGAAGTGGCACAAACTTTAGCTAACGAGGTATAATTACTCTTAAAAACTATAATATAATAATAGAGAAAACTGAAATTAACATAAACAAAAAAAATGTACTGACAAAACCTATTGCTATAGTTTCCTGGTGAAGCTAATCCGGAAGTAAAAATATACTGAATAGCCACTAGGGGGTGATTACACTGGTTGGAAGTTTGTGGTAAATTAAGCCTCTTTTTACTTCCCGCCTGATTTATAACGTCAATAATAATTTATCTGAGGAGTTAATGGTCGTTAAATCTCTTTTTTTTTTCAATACAAATTAATACATTTTGTAAATTATGTTCCCATTTTCGGGAAAATTTGACGTAAGTTTCTCCTCCGACACCGATCGAATCGCGATTCTTTAGATTCTTATGCGTATGATGAACAAACGTGTACGTTTGGTGCGTTAATTTACGAACCGATTACTAAATTAAAACAGGTTTCTGTGATATTTTGTGAATATTTCCTCGTTTCTTTGCACCAAATTTCAGAAACGTCAACTTTTCCTGACATTTTACGGACCGAAACGAGACAGAAAGACGGAAAACTTGATCTACACTGATCTAAAAATAATAAAAAAATAATAACACAATTTCAAGGATAACACGCATACGTAGCTGCAGATGCACAGAGGTCTTATGTAAGTCTTATTGCACCAGTGTGTGGATTATCAGTGTGAGTAAAGGTTGCTTCACTGCGACACTCCCTTCCTGCTGCTGCTGCTGCTGCTGCTGCTGCTGCTGCTGCTGCTTCTGTGTCACACCCAGAATCACAGGTGTCACAGCAGCACAGGTACAAGTCTTCACTGTGTGATTCACAGTAGAAAGCAGATGTGTGTGTGTGTGTGTGTGTGTGTGTGTGTGTGTGTGTGTGTGTGACGGATGATGACGTTTGATTCAGCAACGTCCAGACTTGTCTTTATAAGTCATTTTATGCATGTAAAATAATAATGTAACACAAAACTATCAAAGTGCATTGACAAAAAGAGCAAAAGAAGTTCACTCGGTGCCAGAAACGAAAGAAACTGTAAACCGCTCACTCTCCCGCACCAAACCCCATAGAGAAAATCAACGATTTTAACGTCACAGCACACAGGAGTTCACAGGAGTTGTCGATCCACTTGCTGCCTCCGTCGCTAAGTTCAAACGACTTATTTTGCCAATTCGGCTTTTTGAAATCCTCTGTTCGGATTGACCTCGGTGACACAAAGTGACCACACGGGGCAGCGGTTGCGCAGCAGCTACACAGCAGCTACACAGCAGCTACACAGCAGCTACACAGCAGCTCCTGTGTCCGAAACATCCGTTTACAGTTAGGAAATGGTACAAAACAGTGAAATTATACGACACAAATATTTATTTGACTTGGATTGTTTGAGTTTCTGTTGAATTTACAGTCATTTCCGCAGACTGTGTGTCCGTGTGTGTGTGTGTGTGTGTGTGTGTGTGTGTGTGTGTGTGTTGGAGTAAGTTGAGGCGAACTTTGCACTCGATAAAGAGACTTTTTTTATAAGCTCAGACTGAAACACACACACACACACACACACACACACACACACACACACACACACACGTTTCCCCTCAGGTGAGTCACAGTCAGACGC
>NC_139802.1:44053726-44231226 GCF_963457635.1 Microchirus variegatus
GTACTGTACTTAATTTAAGGGATAGTTTAAGTGTCTTTATGTCTTTATAACATCTCACTGTTACCAAAGTCCAAAAGTTTTTTTAAAATCCCTGTTTTTAAAGGAACACGGGAGCCGCAGGTGCACCGCTGCCCCGTGTGGTCGCTTTGTGCCACTGGAATTAAATGCGAACGATGATTTTTTTTCAAACGCCAAAGTTACGAAAATAGAACGTTTTAAGTTATTCGTGGAGGCAGCGATGTAAAAATCGACGTTTTTTTTTGGGCTACAAACATGTTTACGATACCGATCGTTTCGTTTGAACTTTGATTATAAGAAAAAAAAAATCCATATTCGGTGCCAGGCGTTTGAGTTATTGTATCTCACAAGTCAGGACAGTGACGGTGATGTTTTGTGCCAACACTTTTCAGCCGTCAGTCACCTCGGCGCGCTGGAGAATTATATTTATTTACGCCATAAAGATCTATATCTACATGAGTTATTTACTTTTAACAGTGCAGGGACTCCAATTAAACAAGGTTTGATCATAAAAGACGAGAAAATGTTGTGATGAAACCACAGGGTTGTTGCGTTTTTTTTCCCAGAGGGCATTTGGCCTGAACTCTGCACCGCGATAAGAGACGAAGGAGCAGATGTTATCTTTATTTCAGCTGCTACACCGACACTAACACTTATTACTGTATTAACCGCCACAATAATAACAATAATAATAATAACAACAATAATAACACACACACACACGGTCGGATTGAGCGTGACTGATACTGTGTGGAAACAACGTCACGTCGTATGTATGATTTCTGCCCCGGAGCTGTGTGGATATGGAGATTCAAACGAGTTTTTTCTGCCTATTCACGCTTTCCACGTGTGAACCGAGGACATCGAAGCAGAAATAGACAGAGATAAAGCAATAAACGCCATAAAATATGCAAGTAAATGTGGAAAAAATGCAACAAAAAGTCAGAAATCAGCTAAAACTACAATATTTTTACTCTAAAGCGAGAAAAAAATCCTGTCTCTCGTGAGTTTAGCCACTTAACAAAAGTCTCATTCAGTAAAATCCACGTCTACGATATCTTAACGACATTTTCGGCTAATTTTTTCGCCGTCACGACGCCATTTTTCCAAGTTTGTAAAACCGCACCAAATCCCATTGAGAAAATCGCTGGTTTTCTCTATGGGGTTTGGTGCAGGGAGAGTGAGTGGTTTAAAAAAAAGGTACAAACTTGAGTTTTCCTGTCAGGAAACAGTGAGAAAATGTTGTAAAGTGCTGCTGTTTGCATTAACAAGCAGTTGAAATTGGTTGTTGAGTTTAAGCTAAGCTAACAACAAACAAAATGATTTGTCATACTCACAGTAGTTTACCATTTCTTTTGCGTAAACCAGGTTGCGACGCGACAAAAGTCTCATTCAGTAAAATCCACGTCTACGATATCTTAACGACATTTTCGGCTAATTTTTTCGCCGTTACGACGCCATTTTTCCAAGTTTGTAAAACCGCACCAAAACCCATTCAACGTTTTTAGCTCACGGGGACGCAGGCGCCGCTGGGTCCGCTGCTGCCTCGTGTGGTCAGTTTGTGCCACTCGCGTTAAATCCGATCAACGGTTTTCAAAAGCCGAAGCGACAAAGCGGCACGTTTAAAGTCACAGACGGAGGCGGCGGTGGATCGACGCATCGAAGTAGAAATCGCTGGTTTTCTCTATGGGGTTTGGTGCAGGGAGAGTGAGCGGTTTGCAAACTTGAGTTTTCCTGTCGGGAAACGGTGAGAAAGTGTTGTAAAGAGCTGCTGTGACAGTCAGGCATGTGTCAGTGTCTCGAGGAATGTTGTAAAGCCCGACGGAACTCGTCCGTTTGCATCGTCGTGGACGTCTTGTAATTCCTTCCTTCGCCGTCCGTCCACTTGTCCATCGTTTACCTCCACGCTCTCTCTCAGATACTGATACTGATGAGGTTTTGACCTTCAACACATTCTTGCGTTATGTAAGCAGCGATAGAGACGTAGATAACGCACACGTTTACGGTAGATAACGTCTGTATATCCACACATTTATGTAACGCCGTGGTCAAAAATAGAGAAATCCAATGGCAGACTTTGCGATTTACCAACTGTGTCAACGCACACGGTAGTTTACTAATTTCCTTTTTTTGTAAACGTTACAGAAGAGCTAACAAAACAAAGCTAGTCCTTACTTTAAGTGTTTACTCGTATCCATAACAGCTAACCCTATTACTTTCAAGTGTCTAGCGTCCGGCTACGTTAATAAAATGGACTAGATAAGCTAGCTAGTTACATCAAGTTACACGTGGTCTAATTTGTCGTAAACACGGTAGTTTAACTTTTTCCTTTTTTTGTAAACGCGACAGAAGAGCTAACAAAACAAAGCTAGTCCTTACTATAAGTGTTTACTCGTATCCATAACAACCAACCCTATTACTTTCGAGTGTCTAGCATCCGGCTACGTTAATAAAAATGGACTAGATAAGCTAGCTAGTTACATCAAGTTACACGTGGTCTAATTTGTCGTAAAAACGGTAGTTAAACTTTTTTCCTTTTTTTGTAAACGTGACGGAAAAGCTAACAAACCAAGCTAGTCCTTACTTTAAGTGTTTACTCGTATCCATAACAGCTAACCCTATTACTTTCAAGTGTCTAGCATCCGGCTACGTTAATAAAATGGACTAGATAAGCTAGCTAGTTACATCAATTTACACGTGGTCTAATTTGTCGTAAACACGGTAGTTAACTTTTTCCTTTTTTTGTAAACGTTACAGAAGAGCTAACAAAACAAAGATAGTCCTTACTTTAAGTGTTTACTCGTATCCTTAACAGCTAACCCTATTACTTTCAAGTGTCTAGCATCCGGCTACTTTCATAAAATGGACTAGATAAGCTAGCTAGTTACATTAAGTTACAAGGGTCTAATTTGCCGTGAACACGGTAGTTAACTTTTTCCTTTTTTTGTAAACGTTACAGAAGAGCTAACAAACCAAGCTAATCCTTACTATAAGTGTTCCACTCATAACCATAACGGCTAACCCCGTTACCTTTTCAGGTGTCGCATCACTAGGCTATCAGGCTACGTTTATAAAATGGAATAGATTGGCTAGCTAGTTAGCGAATCTAGCTAGCTATAGTGCTAACATTAACCAAGTGGACTGCACTTAACTCGGGTTTAACACAAGATTGTAGTTTATAATAAATGTGTGTTGCTGTAGCTAGCAAGCTAATACGCTATCCCTGATGAGTCACAACGGTTGTGTTCAAGACGTACACATGTAAAAAACATACAAACTAAATTTTTGATTATTTTTTTGATGCTATTTACCACAATGTTGTTATTTTTGGACTCGTTGTCCATCTGCTAGCACCATTTGAGCTAGTTTATGAGGCACAGTTGACTTTAAATAACTATTTTAACGCGTAATTGACCTTTTCGGAGCAGAAAACACCACATTTTATATCTCATTTTATTATATTCTTATATGTCTTAATCCTTCATTTCTATTTTCTCCCCCTGTGCTTTGACGTTAATGATTTTCCATCCTACACATCAACACTTATTACGTATATACGTATAATTACACACCAGCACATATAATTAAGGGTCATGTGATCGTCGCAGTATCGTCGCAATCGCTCTTCGGTTTTTGTTTTTTAATCTGCGAGACGAGACGAGTTCTTCTTACCGTGACAGTTTGTTATCTGTTTATCTGCATTTAACTTTCTCTGTGTTTTGTGTCAGTGAAACACACCCATTATCTCCCCCTCTCTCTGTCTCTTTAATGTGTTTTAATGGCTCTACATTCTTTCCTTTGACTCTGGTCCAGAGAGTTAACCAACCAGACCAACAGGAAAGCACTATTCTCTGTTTCTGTCTCTGCTGACACACACACCCTCTTCACTCTCTCTCTGTCTATGTCTCACACAAACTGGTCAAGAATGTGTTCCCAGAAACTGAGATTTTTCTTATCCGCTCAGTGGCCACTTTGTTAGGTACACACGGGGGGGGACGCTTAATAAAGTGGCACCTGCTGTGATCTCCTGTTTCCAGGCCGGTGAACGGTTTCTCCTCATACGAACAGTTCACAGTGAACCTGTGACGCTCGGTTTGAACTTTAGCAGGTTAGCACGTCGCCCGAAACCGTGTTTTTTTACGTTTCCTAAATGCGTTGAGTTGCCGTCGTGCGATTGGCTGGTTGGATGTTTGCATTAACAAGCGTTTGAAATTGGTCGTTGAGTCTAAGCTAAGCTAACGACAAACAAAAATGATTTGTCGTACACACAGTTGTTTGCTGTTTGTTTGTAAACACAACAGAAGAGCTAACAAACCAAGTTTATCCTTAATAAGTGCTATAACGGCCAACACTATTGCCTTCAAATGTCACATCACTAGCATTAGGCTACATTAATAAAATGGACTAGATAAGCTAGCTTATCTGAACCTGTGACGCTCGGTTTGAACTTTAGCAGGTAAGCACGTCGTCCGAAACCGTGTTTTTTTACGTTTCCTAAATGCGTTGAGTTGCCGTCGTGCGATTGGCTGGTTGGATGTTTGCATTAACAAGCGGTTGAAATTGGTCGTTGAGTCTAAGCTAAGCTAACGACAAACAAAAATGATTTGTCGTACACACAGTTGTTTGCCGTTTCCTGTTCCTGTTTGTTTGTAAACACAACAGAAGGGCTAACAAACCAAGTTAATCCTTAATAAGTGCTATAATGGCCAACACTATTACCTTCAAATGTCACATCACTAGCATTAGGCTACATTAATAAAATGGACTAGATAAGCTAGCTTATCTGAACCTGTGACGCTCGGTTTGAACTTTAGCAGGTTAGCACGTCGCCCGAAACCGTGTTTTTTTACGTCTCCCAAATCGTTGAGTTGCCGTCGTGCGATTGGCTGGTTGGATGTTTGCATTAACGAGCAGTTGAAATTGGTCGTTGAGTCTAAGCTAAGCTAACGACAAACAAAAATGATTTGTCGTACACACGGTTGTTTGCCGTTTCCTGTTCCTGTTTGTTTGTAAACACAACAGATGAGCTAACAAACCAAGTTAATCCTTAATAAGTGCTATAACGGCCAACACTATTGCCTTCAAATGTCACATCACTAGCATTAGGCTACATTAATAAAATGGACTAGATAAGATAGCTTATCTGAACCTGTGACGGCCGGTTTGAACTTTAGCAGGTTAGCACGGCGCCCGAAACCGTGTTTTTTTACGTTTCCTAAATGCGTTGAGTTGCCGTCGTGCGTTTGGCTGGTTGGATGTTTGCATTAACAAGCAGTTGAAATTGGTCGTTGAGTCTAAGCTAAGCTAACGACAAACAAAAATGATTTGTCGTACACACGGTTGTTTGCTGTTTCCTGTTCCTGTTTGTTTGTAAACACAACAGAAGAGCTAACAAACCAAGTTAATCCTTAATAAGTGCTATAACGGCCAACACTATTACCTTCAAATGTCACATCACTAGCATTAGGCTACATTAATAAAATGGACTAGATAAGCTAGCTTATCTGAACCTGTGACGCTCGGTTTGAACTTTAGCAAGTTAGCACGTCGTCCGAAACCGTGTTTTTTTACGTTTCCTAAATGCGTTGAGTTGCCGTCGTGCGTTTGGCTGGTTGGATGTTTGCATTAACAAGCGTTTGAAATTGGTCGTTGAGTCTAAGCTAAGCTAACGACAAACAAAAATGATTTGTCGTACACACGGTTGTTTGCCGTTTCCTGTTCCTGTTTGTTTGTAAACACAACAGAAGAGCTAACAAACCAAGTTAATCCTTAATAAGTGCTATAACGGCCAACACTATTACCTTCAAATGTCACATCACTAGCATTAGGCTACATTAATAAAATGGATTAGATAAGCTAGCTAGTTAGCAAATCTAACTATAGTGCTAACATTTACCGACTGGACTACACTTAACTTGGGTTTAACGTGGGTTTATATGTATATACGTTTATGTACATACATGTCTAATAGATGTGTGTTGCTGTAGCTAGCAAGCTAACCTGCTTTCACGGATGAGTCGCAATGAAATGAACCATGGTTGTGTTCCAGACCTACACATGTAAAACATACATACAAACAAAAAATAGTAGTTCACTATTTCTTTTTCCTGTTTTTGATTCCTTAGCTAACAAAGCTAATCCTTACTATAAGTCTTTCACATAAGACTTATTAAGACTCATAACAATAACGGCTAACCCTATTACCTTCAGGTGTCACATTACTAGGCTATCAGGCTATGTTTATAAAATGGACTAGATTAGCTAGCTAGTTAGCAAACCTAGCTAATGCTAACATTAACCAACTGGACTGAACTTAACTCGGCTTTAACGCGAGTTTAACTCAGGTTTGACGTCTTTCACAGCACAATCGTTTGAGGCAACTGGATCACTGTGCTAACAATTTAGCATTACGCGGTCATGTGTAAGAAAGTTAAACTATATGGGAAATTAGCTTAAAATCACAATATTCCACCACGATAACGCAATCACGATATTCACGATGATATTTCACGGAATTTCAACGTAAAAGTATGTCGGTGCGATTCTGATTTAGCATTAAAAAACAAAAACACTGTTAATCTGCGATCCCAAATCGATCGTACAAATTATCGAAGCACGTTTTGGAGCCAGTTGTGACGATATCCTAAAATCAGCGTTCTTGTCGCTCGCTCTGAAGGAACACGAATGATTTCACGGTGAATCACGCCGTTTTTGTCGTGAACGCCCTTGTCAGAGTCGTCCGTCCTTAATCGTAGGAAGAATTCAGAATTCTTTGTCGAGAGCCGCCGGAGCGGCTAATCCAAGTTTGTGCAAACATCCCAACTGGTTCAGGTGGTGTCATCATCATCATTATTATTATTATCATCTTCATTATTGTCGTTATTGTGATGTAGCTGCGAGGGCAGAGTCATTGCTGTGCGATGAGTCTTTGTTCAGGGTGTTGTCCGTCAGCTGTCACACAGAGAAACTATGTCTGTGTTTGTCTTCATTCATTCATTCCTTTCATGTTTGCAGAAGTGATCGCGTTTGTCACTTTGTCGCTTCACTGTACGATGAAAAGTGTCGCGTCAGCAGCGAGAGAAAGAAGAAAATGACAAAATAAAGGTCTAAATCTTCTGTAAACAAAGAATAAAAAAACCAGCTTTTATCACGTGACGAACGTCGATGGCGACGCCGGTGTTAGACTTTATCCGCGTCTGTCGCGGGTTAAATTCTCTGTGGTTTCTGTTACCGGGCCAGGGGGGCGTGGCTTGGTATATGTAGTTAACCTATGCCAAACAAGCCGACTATTGTGTGCTACATTTAAATGTCAATAGCCGTCGTGTCGGAGAAACACTGCGGTAAATGCGAGGAATTCATGAGCATGTGGAGAATGTGGAGATGGTTTTGTCACATTTTCTAAATTATTAGATTATTAGATTACTAATTTAATCCTCAACTGAGGGTGGAGTGTTGTTGTTTTTTCTATAAATAAATCAAATAAGTTCTTAAATTTTTCAGCTTCTTAAATATGAACGTTTCCTGGTTTTTTTTTTGCTCGATATAACAAGGGAAAAATCGATATAATTAAATATTCCGATATTTAAACCGAACCTTTTTGTGAATTAGCATAAAAAAGTTTTAAAAAATTAAATATTGTGATACTACCGTATCGTGACTTAAATATTGTGATAGCGTATCGTGACTTAAATATCGTGATAGCGTAGTGTGACTTAAATATCGGGATATTGTATCGTGACTTAAATATCGTGATATCGTATCGTGACTTAAATAGTGTGATATTGTATCGTGATATCGTATTGTGACTTAAAATCGTGATATCGTATTGTGACTTTAATGTCGTGATGCTATCATATCGTGACTTAAATATTGTGATATTGTACGATAACTTAAATATCGTGATATCACATAGTGACTTAAATATCGTTAAAAAAAATTATATGTGCAAAATTAGCCCACGTACTGTATGTTATACAACATTTTCTCTATGTTTGTTTGTTTCATGCTAAATGCTAAATTGTTAGCATGCAGCATGTGCTAGTTTACAGTTTTACCGGGAAGACACAAACAGCAAATTTTGTCCTACCTGAGTCGGCTGCGTTAAAGTTTCCCCAGAACTTTGATAATCCAGTGGTTAATTTTAGCGTTGTAGCTAGGTTTGCTAACTAGCAAGCTGTCGTCCATCTCGTTGATTTCTGAATGCGATATCTCAATAGCGTTTGGGCCGAATCCTTTCAAATTTGGCACAAACTTTCTCTCGGACTCCAGCGTGGACTGGTATTATTACGGTGGTTGAAGGTCAAAGGTCACGGTCACCTCAACCCTTTTGTTGTCTTGTGAAAGTGAAGCGTTAGCCTTACAACCCTCAAGAGAATCCTTTCAAATATGACAGGGATGTTCACAAGAATTTAAGGGTCACCAAAGGTCAAACGTCAAGGTCGTGAAACAACGTTTTGTCCTCTGTGTAAACAAAGCGTCGCTGACAGAAAGTGCTGCTTCGCAGTCGCCGCGGTAATTCTAAATATGCGCGCAAACAATTTCAAACGTTTGAAAAAAAACGCCCGCGGTCCTGATCGTCGCACATGTCACCAACCGCCGCGTCACAGTGAATCATGGGAAAAAGACGAAGATGAAGGTAGACGACGGCGGCGGCGGCTATGTCAGGAATGAGGGTGTGAGCCTCGAACGCAGAGACACGCGTTCAAAAGCGATCGGAATGAAAAACGTCGCATACTCGACATTTCCGTTTGTGCGGCGAAGCGAAAGAGAAGAGAGTTTGCTTTTGTTTGTCACGGCCTTGAATTTAAATATCAGAGCGGGGAGGACGTTGGTATGAAAACACTGCCGCCTTTACATTCCTTTAAGTTAAGTGACGACTAAGCGTTATTCTCACCGTTTAATTAATTAATGTAATTGAATTTAATCTGTACATCCTCCGTTTAAGTGTTTTCGCGACCTCAAAATGATGTTCAGAGGAGCAAAGAAACCACAACATAAACCTAAAATAATATATTTATTGTCAAAATTGTCCATATAAGGGGATATTTCTACTGAAAAATAGCTTTATTTCACTGTTAAACTGCCGTTTCTAACAAGAAATCAAAATTTGTTAGAAACACACACCAAACCCCATAGAGAAAATCACCGATTTTAACCGATTTTAACCTCGCAGCACACAGGAGTTGTTGATCCACTGCTGCCGCCGTCCGTAAATTAAAATGTGTTTATTTTGTGAATTCGGCTTTTAAAATCCTGCGTTCGGTGTCACCGCAGTGACACACATTGACCACGCGAGGCAGCAGTCGACCAGCAGCTCCTGTGGTCCCCGTGTGCTTAAAATCGCTGATTTTCTCTACGGGGTTCGGTGCAGGAGAGGGAAAGTGTAGAAACTTCGAATTTTTCTGTTTTTGCCTGAGATTTTAATTCAACAAACCTTTTATTAAGTGTCTAAAATCTGTTTTTTTGGTTCTCACAAACACACACACACACACACACACACACACACACACACACACGCAACTGTCACAATACATCACTTTCACTGCAAATCACATGGTGAACAGAGTTCTGCGATAAATCATCATCTCTGTGACACGGGAAGAAAAATGTGAGTGGACGGGATTTTTTACCTCAAACAAATGTTTCGGTCTATGAGTCACTTTATTTTTTTAAAAGTAGTAAACAGTATTTTTGGACAAATTCTGATGGAACGGTGCTCAATAAAGTAGCTTTACCACTTATTGTTAAGCATTTTTGTCATAAAATTTGACTTTTTCCAAAGCAAATTCACCAATTATACAGGAAACATAAAAAAAAAGTATTTTATATATTATTTTATTATCATAGCAGGCATTAAATACATGTGTTTAACATTTAATTTACATATGAACAGTTAATTAACTATTTTATTATTAATCGACTCGTAAATTCATTTTCTTCATCTATTTTCTGGTATTTTGATACTTGATTTATCAATTTTAGTTCTGTGATTTTCAAATATGAGCAAATCCAAACCACCTGAGACAATAATCAACAGCTGATTCCGTGAAATTAATATAATCTTTAGCTGCAGGTTCGTGTCGCGCCTCGAGCAACAATTGTTCTGGTGTTAAAGGGGGAAAAAATGCATAAAAGAGAAAAAGAAAAGTTGCTCCAACCTGTTTCTTGTTTAACATGAGCTGATTTTATCTGAATCAGAAGCAGGAGCAGACTGCGTCTACACAACACAACGCCGTTCCTGGACTGAAATGAACTTGACAGATTTACGGCGCGTCATCGTTTATCTCTCCACGTTGATTTTAATTGGACTAATGTGTTTACAGGACATTAAGAAAACCAAATTATTGCTTTAGTCTGACTAAGTCTAGCTCAATTGTAATCGGACTAATGTGTTTACAGGACATTAAGAAAACGGAATTGTTGGCTTAGTCCGACTAAGACTAGCTCGATTTCAATTTGGACTAACGTGTTTACAGGAAATTAAGAAAACCGAATTATTGTTTTAGTCTGACTAAGATTAGCTTGATTTTCCTCGGACTAATGTGTTTACAGGACATTAAGAAAACCGAATTATTGTTTTAGTCTGACTAAGATTAGCTTGATTTTCCTCGGACTAATGTGTTTACAGGACTTCAAGAAAGCGGAATTGTTGGCTTAGTCCGGCTAAGTCTAGCTCAATTGTAATCGGACTAATGTGTTTACATGACATAAACAAAACCAAATTATTGATTTAGTCGGACTAAGTCTAGCTTTATCTTAATCAGACTGACGTGCTTACAGGACATTATGAAAACGGAATTGTTGGCTTAGTCTGACTAAGTCTAGCTCAATTGTAATCGGACTAATGTGTTTACATGACATAAACAAAACCAAATTATTGATTTAGTCGGACTAAGTCTAGCTTTATCTTAATCAGACTGACGTGCTTACAGGACATTATGAAAACGGAATTGTTGGCTTAGTCTGACTAAGTCTAGCTCAATTGTAATCGGACTAATGTGTTTACAGGACATTAAGAAAATGCAATTGTTGGCTTAGTCCGACTAAGACTACCCTGATTTTAGTCAGACTAACATGTTTACATGACATTAAGAAAACCTTAGTCTGACTAAAATCGGACTTGTTCTACGTAAACACACTGAGTGATAAAGTAAAACTTCAAAAACGGTGTCGTAACAGCAGAAAAAAGTGAGGCGAACGCGTCGTTAAGATATCGTAGACATTTTGTTAAGTGGCTAAAAAAAATCTGTTTTTCAACCTGGTTCACACACACACACACACACACACCCCCACACACACTCTCTCTCTCACACACACACACACGGTATCGGCGCCTAATGGTTGTCAATGACAGCACTTAAATTCAGTTTTTTTTCCAAAAACACTTCCCCGCGTCTCTGCATCCTCTCGTTCACCGTTATCGTTCAGGGCCAAAGTGGTTCAGGTTTTTCCGGGTCACACGTGTGTGTTCTCCTGCCTCCTTCCTCCCGCTAATGGACGCCTAAAAAAAAAACCAACTAATTATTCATCGTCGTCGTCGTCTCGAAAGCGTCTCCCGCAAATGCGTTTTACAGCTCCTTGTTGTTGTTGTTTTTTCTCCCCCCTTGCTAAGTTTTAATGAGTGTTGTTTTGCATTATGAAGTACCTCCAGGCTTCCATTTGGCATCTGGGAGAGTTGGCTGGACTCCAGCACTGCGGTCACCCGGTGCTTATTACTCATTAAGGCCGAGTGGGTGCAGGCTGGATGGGTGTGCAGCGAGTGCTGCTGAGGGTGGTGGAGAGTGGATGTTGTTGTTTTTGTTGTTGTTGTGAAACAGAGCAAAGACGAGAAAGTGAAGGAAAAAGTTTCTGTCACCATTTTTTTTATCCCTTTGTTTATCTGTTTTTTTTTCAGAGCTGCAGCTAACTGGTATTTTAATAATCAGTTAATAGTACTTAAAATCACAAAATCTTAATCAGTGTTTTCCCAAACCTGGAAATAATGATGTTCTCAAATGATTTCTTTGTTCTATGGAGCAAAGAAACCAGAAAATATTCACATTAAAGAAGCTAGAAAATAAGTAAAAAACTCACACCGATTAATAGATCATCAGAATAAATGATGATTAATTTAGTAAATTGATTAATCGTCGATTAATCGTCGCAACCCAAACTTAAAAGTATATTTAAAGCCTAATTTCTCAACGTATAACTCTTTATATTTCATTAAAACGTTCCTAAACTGGACAGAAAAACAGTTTAATCGTGTCCACGATTACAATTAATTTAGCGTTATTTAGAAATATTGGTCTATAAATTTTGTGGGGGGGAAATTAGTTAGCTATCAAGCTAGCTTTAGATAGATGTTTAGGAAGAGCATGTTTCGCTAGTTAGATATCAAGCTAGCTTTAGATAGATGTTTAGGAAGAGCATGTTCGCTAGATAGCTATCAAGCTAGCTTTAGATACATGTTTAGGAAGACCATTTTCGCTAGTTAGCTATCAAGCTAGCTTTAGATAGATGTTTAGGAAGAGCATTTTCACTAGTTAGCTATCAAGCAAGCTTTAGATCAATGTTTAGGAAGAGCATTTTTGCTAGTTAGCTATCAAGCTAGCTTCAGATAGATGTTTAGGAAGAACATTTTTGCTAGTTAGCTATCAAGCTAGCTTTAGATAGATGTTTAGGAAGAGCATTTTCACTAGTTAGCTATCAAGCAAGCTTTAGATCAATGTTTAGGAAGAGCATTTTTGCTAGTTAGCTATCAAGCTAGCTTCAGATAGATGTTTAGGAAGAACATTTTTGCTAGTTAGCTATCAAGCTAGCTTTAGATAGATGTTTAGGGGGAGCATGTTTAGCTAGTTATCTATCAAGCTAGCTATAGATAGATGTTTAGGAAGAGCATTTTTGCTAGTTAGCTATCAAGCTAGCTTTAGATAGATGTTTAGGAAGAGCATGTTTCACTAGTTAGCTCTCCAGCTAGCTTTAAATAGATGTTTAGGGAGAGCATTTTCGCTAGTTAGCTATCAAGCTAGCTTTAGATAGATGTTTTACCCTATTATTATTTTTTTTTTTAAAGAGAGTTTTATTTGTGTTTTGTCTTGTTCACATTTGTTATGTCAGCAGTACAGTACCTCAACATTAGCATATTCTTTTTTTAAATAAAATAAAAATGACCAGTTTCCATTTAGTTTAACAAATACAGATTAAATATTTAATATAGTAGTTAATTTTTAAGAATAATAGTAATACAGTCACAATACTGTTGTGAAATGTTTTAACCCCAAAATGAGCAGCTAACTGAAGGCTACGTAGTATCTCCAAAACTAAAATATAATCTTTATTAATATAAGTTTTATTTTATTTTTTTAAATGTGCAAATAGAATTTGTAAATGACACCAGACTGAAGTAAATCTATCGACTGCAGGATAAACCTGGGTAGGGCAGGGAAGACAAACAAAGCGCCGTAGGCTAAAGCTGCCGCTGTATGTTACTGTATATGAGTGTGTGTGTGTGGTTCTGCATGACTTACACACTAATGACAGCTCAGGCATTTCATTTTTGGGAGGAGTTCATTGTAAGCTGGTTAATAACCCAGCCCTGTGTGTGTGTGTGTGTGTGTGTGTGTTTTAACATTCCTCGTCGACAAATCACGTTCCCTAAACTCGACTAAATGGTTTTTTCTCAGTGACAAATCGTCAGGAACCAAATTCTCTGAACCAAACCGAATCGACTTGTTTTACATTCACTGTGCATGTGAATATTAACTCGTGGTGTTTTGGCAGAAACGAGGTTGGCAGCTAGGTTAGCCGTGTGGTTAGCCACCTGGTTCCGGCTCGTGTTTTCAAAGCGTTCTGAAACTGCGAGGCGTCAGACTGTCCTCGTAAAAAAACTGTGAAGATTGGCAACAGGTTTATTCTGCTGCTTTTCTGTCAGAGTGAGAATCAAGAACTTTTTACTCAGTCATCTGTTCAAACGGTGCTGATGGTGCCGTATGTTGTGTTTAAGCTAATTTATCGAACAATTTCCATCGCCCTAGTGTCCTTTAATGGTGATGAAGCTGTTCTTTTTTTACTCTATAATCAAGTAAACCAGCATTCAAACGTTCACTTTGCTAATTTCAACGTAAATCCAACAACATTTAAAAACTAAGCCCATAGTAGGACTAAGACGGGCACTTGGACAACTTGCCACGGACACAGTTTATACGTCAAAGACCATGGAGGACATTTTGGTGCATGCGCAGAACGCCAAGTCCGACTAAGAGTACACATGTACGAGTAATCTGACTTTGAATCGTATCATCCAGGTGTCTTAGTCCGACTAAGGCTTTCCAGGACATTAAGAAAATCAAATTATTGTCTTAGTCCCACTAAGACTAGCTTGATTTTAGTCGGACTAACGTGTTTACAGGACATTAAGAAAACCAGATTTTTGTCATAGTCCAACTAAGACTAGCTTGATTTTAGTCGGACTAACGCGTTTACATGACATTAAGAAAACCAGATTATTGTCTGAGTCCGACTAAGACTAGCTTGATTTTAGTCAGACTAACGTGTTTACAGGACATTAAGAAAACTGAATTATTGTCTTAGTCCGAATAAGACTAGCTCGACTTTAGTCGGACTAATGTGTTTACAGGACATTAACAAAACCAAATTGTTGTCTTAGTCTGACTAAGACTAGCTTGATCTTAATCGAGTAACGTGTTTACAGGACATTAAGAAAACGGAATTGTCTTAGTCCGACTAAGACTAGCTTGATTTTAGTCGGACTAACGTGTTTACATGACATTAAGAAAACCAAAATGTTGTCTTAGTCTGACTAAAACCGGACTTTTAACATGTTCTATGTAAACACACTGATGAGTGTGAGTGATGAACCTCCTCGAAACTCTCTCAAATTTCAAAGTTAAGCGTTAGCTAAGTTTCCGCCCATGCGAAAGCTAAACTGCAACCTCCTCAGTGTAGCGTACCGATGCTAACGCTCATCCTGTGAATGTTTTTGCTCCTGTTTCTCAAACTTGCAGTTTTTTTAGCATCAGGTTAATTTTCCTGGTCTTTGTTTGTCCTGAAAAAAAAAACCCAGCGAGGCAAAGTGAGGAAAAGCGTCCGCTTTGTTCTGTCGCACATCGATAATCATAGTGTTGGCGAGCGAGAGAGCGACACGTGATCCTCCGCTCGTTTTACTGTTAAATACAGAGGAACTGGTTCGGTTCTGCCTGAGTGAACAGGACGGCAGAGTAAATACAGGAGAAGAGGAAATGTTCTTTATTCACGGCGTCATTAAACACAGACAAACTGGTTCTGCTGTTTTTGCAGAGAGAGAGAACCGGCCTCGTGCTGCTTTTACGGCACAAAAAGGTGGTTTGGAAAACTGCGAGTGTGCGACGTTTGACGATTATTTAACCGCAGATTAATGTCAGGAGGTGTGCGGACAATGTGAACGATTAAAAAAAGAATAAAATACAGGTTTTATTTAAGGGGTGACCTCACATAGGGATGCAAAAACTCCTGTAAAGTCCCATAATTCCGATGGAAACAAAGTTTCGCCCTTTTGCAACCATAATCCCGTGATACCGATAATATGAGGCCATTCTTTAATAGTTCTTTAAATAAAGTTGTGTTATCTTGCAATTTACGGTGCAGGCAAATATTGGTGGAAAATTGGATATATTTACAATATCAATATTTGGCACCAGTGTTTTTGACAGAGTTTAATTTGTTCTGGATAATCTGGTGTTCACGTATAATAATAATAATAATGAATATTGAGATTCTCTCATGAGTTCACTTAGAGATAATCCAGAGAAAGTTTTGGAGCTGGTAGGAAAAGTTCAGGAGTGACTTTTGCAGATATTTGAGTTCTCATCTGGACAAAGTTCTTAATAATCTGAGGAGACTTCACTCTCACGCCTTCAAAGCCCAGATTATTGATATCATAATCCGTGTGGAACTTTACATAAATGTGTTCTAATCTCATGTCAGTGAACGCAGCACTGCAGTTAAAATGTGATGAAATGTCCCTGGGCTGTAAATGAACCTGCAGGCTTTTTGGTTCACTCCCAGTTTAAAGCTGCTGCTGGTTCAAAGTACGCCTGCACACAAGGTGACATACCACAGCAGTGACTCATGAGCAAGGCATAATGGGGGGGGGGGGGGGGAAGGGAGTTCCCTGGTGTGTACACACTCACACATACACAAGGAGAGGAGATTAGTTTTGCTGAGTAATGATGTGCGGTTATCGTGACTCCGCAAGGTCCACCGACTTACGACCTCTGACCCCTTTCAGCTAGGAACCGTCCAGATAAGGATTTACGTAAGAGGCGTACGGTGTTTCGCAAAAGTCGAGGAAGGATCCTCAAACGCGTGGAGGTCAAGGATGGACCGTTCCAATGGCACCCACAGGGGTGCGTTAGTATTTAGTGCTGCAACTGAATTGATCAATTCTCGATCGGTTCCTCGATTAATCTTTTCGTTGTTTTAGTTGTTCCCGAAAATGTAGAAAAATATTGTTCGGTGTTCTGAGCTAGCTATAATTATTGAATCTCTACTTCCGATTGACGTCAATACGACAAACACCAACTGCTCAGTGTTTAAACGTACAGTTCACTGAGAAGATTGAGAAGAATGTTCAATTCTTGTGTGGAATTTCTCACGCGTGCTTCACTGTGGTTTATGGCGTCCACCATGAAAAATATGGTGTGGTCCATGGAGGAATTCCCTATCATGTTACTGCTATCGCCTTAGCAACAGATCTAGATGAGTACGCATCACTAGCGACGCAGAATTTTTGTTTTTGTTGTTCTAAACAGTAGACAGACATCACGATTTGCATATGTGTTAGAGTAGAATCCTGGTAGTTGCTCGTCTTATTTGAGATTGAGTGTGAGTAAGTGGGTGGTTTGTTGGTTGGAATACCCGCCAGGTCAAGGTCTGGGCTACCCCTGAGCAAAGGAACCCAATCCCCATCACTCAAAGTTAATTGGATACTTAAAAAAATTGACCTCATCCAGTGTAGTCCATCACGGTATGGTTGGGTTTGGTACAGTCTTGATCGGGCTTGCGGTGCGACTGAGAACAGTACCTTGACTTGGTAGGCGGTCGTACCCATGCGGCGACCGACGAGCAACAGCATTGAGCATGACACGACAGACAACCAAAGACTGAAGAAACACTGGTTGCAAGGGAGTTAAGTTGGTCCGTCACCCAATCCGTCCACCCGGAATGTACCATACCATTTTTTTACTCCCCACTTTGGTACGCCCAAGGGAAAGGTGCTAAAAATGGAACTGTTGGGGTCTGGTTATTTTGGTACTATTCCCAATGGAAACACAAAGAAAATGTACCCTATTCTACCAAACTGAACTGTTCCACTCGGTGGAAACAAGGCACGAGTGGCGGTCCCAATCCTGGACCATTGGGAGGGTTTCCGTCAGGAAGGGCATCCCTGGTACCCCCAAGGGAAGGGTGCCATAAATGGAACTGTTGGGGTCTGGTGATTTTGGTACTGTTCCTAATGGAAACACAAAGAAAATGTACCCTACTTTACCAAATTGAACTGTTCCACTTGGTGAAAACAAGGCACGAGTGGTGGTCCCAATCCTGGACCATTGGGAGGGTTGCGCCAGGAAGGGCATCTCTGGTACCCCCAAGGGAAGGGTGCCATAAATGAAACTGTTGGGTTCTGGTTATCTTGGTACTGTTCCTAATGGAAACACAAAGAAAATGTACCCTACTCTACCAAATTGAACTGTTCCACTCGGTGGAAACAAGGCACGAGTGGCGGTCCCAATCCTGGACCATTGGGAGGGTTGCGCCAGGAAGGGCATCTCTGGTACCCCCAAGGGAAGGGTGCCATAAATGGAACTGTTGGGGTCTGGTTATTTTGGTACTGTTCCTAATGGAAACACAAAGAAAATGTACCCTACTCTACCAAATTGAACTGTTCCACTCGGTGGAAACAAGGCACGAGTGGCGGTCCCAATCCTGGACAATTGGGAGGGTTTGCGTCAGGAAGGGCTACCGACTTATATTCCGGGATTTTGATCAGACATCAGACATCAGATAACGACTTCTAGCGCTTTGTATTGACAGTAAATCCCGTGTTTGTGTGACAGACCAAAACAAAGACATGAAGACAAAACAAAGTCACCACAGCGGAGGCAGAGAAAGAACCTCAGACGTGCTTCGCTCGTTTCATACCTGCCTGCTTATCAAGGTGTGTCCAGGTCGGGCTTTGGCGACGCGCCACAGTCATCAGGTCCCACCCTGACACACCCTGAGCAGGGAGGTGGTTCCTCGTCACACTCGGTGGAGGAGGTGTGTGTGTGTGTGTTCTTGTATTTTCTACCTCTTAAGGACCTTATCTGGCATACCTCCAGTAGTCCTCATGGAGACCAAAACCTGGTCCTTATGAGGCAGGACCTCATTTCTGAGGTTAAGTTTAGGGATAAGGTTTTGTGTCGGTTTGTCCAAATGAGTCCTTAAAAGGATAGTTGTGTGTGTGTGTGTGTGTGTGTGTGTGTGTTTGGTGCGTGTGTGTGTGTTTAGTCACAGTTTGTTCAGTCGCAGACCGACGTGACCGGACCTGTCACAGTTTTTAGGGTTTTGTCAGTGCTACTTTCAGCGTCATTAATGAGGAATTGGCTCACGGATTGTGTTTGTCTAGCACATTGTGTATCGTTTTTTGTTTTGTTGTCGCACCAATGTTTTTGCCGGTAGAGCGACTGTCGCCCCCTGGAGGAACCCTGCGTAATTACCCCCTCCAAACCTGCTGCATCGATTGGTCGAAACCTAATCGATTACTCATTGAGTTTTAGCGTCCTATAAATAGATGTTTTATTTGAAAGTGCAGTGCGGTACAGGAAGTGCTAGGGGCAGCGTTGCTTCCTTTGTCTTCCCTGACTGACGTTCACTAATGAAAAACGTTTGAATGATGCCGCTAATGAAGTATGGGAACATTCTTTTTGAAGATATACCAGCGAAATAAGTTCAACGCCTTGGTAAATTGCCTTGGGAATAATGGGTGTGTGTCTATAGGTCACATCTCCAGGCTTCACAGAATGCGGGTTTTATTTGTTGTTGAGTTTTTTTTTTAATTATTTTTGTTCATAAAAAACGAGCCAAGCTAAATTTCAAAATTTCACAAATTCAGCCTGATTTTAAAAAATTTGCAGTACTTTGTGAAAAACACACACATTCTTGTACTTGCTGCATACTGAGGACCGGGTATGAGTGCTGACAAAGTGAGGACCAGCATTTCCACTTTTATAAAATCAACACAATTACAAATATCTACTTCATGAATGACACCTATAAAGAACGACTGGGTGCAGTACCATAAAATGTCTGCAGGTGGAGCCCTAGAGCAAAAAGGGCTGGAAAACAGGGTTTTTTTTCATGAGTATAGCATGTTTACAACCTCAGGAAGTGATTTCAAATGAAAACAAAGTGAGGACCGGGCACAAAATGTCCTCACTTTGTAAAAATGACCTCACTTTGTTGGTTAAAAACACTCACTGGTCCTCACACACACATTTGAAGTATAGCAAAGTGATCAGTCAGGCAAAGAAACTCTGTCAAACTCTGGCCGGATATTAACTCTCTCTCTCTCTGGAGGTTGTAGTTAGGGTCATCTCCATGTACACAGTGGTGCAGCCCACCCACTAACACACACACACACACACACACACACACACACACACACACACACACACACACACACACACACACACACACACTAAAGAAATGAGTTCTGACTTTGTCGGTCATCATGAGTTCGTCTCGTTCTCCCGCAGTCGTGAGTATTTATTTATTTATTTAATTAATTAAATATCTTTGTTGGATTGAAGCAGCTGTATTTTTCTCTAAGTTCAGTAGGAAAATACTGATTTTAGCCACTTCACAAAATGGCTCACAGTATAAAACCAATGGCCACTTAAAGAATGTGTTTCACAGCTTAATTTCGCCGTTTTATATCCATTTCTGACTGAAAATAATAGGTTTGCGTCCATTTGTAAACGGCGTGTTCGACCCACACCAAACCCCATAGAGAAAATCGGGCGATTTTACGTGACTTTTACGTGAGTGTGCGTTGTTGATCCACTGCTATCTGCCATCAGTGAGTTCAAATGTCTTATTTTGCGACTTCTGTATTTGACCGACTTTACTCAGAGTTAACAAAGTGACGTAAAACTCGATGTAAATAAGGCGGCGTTCGAGCGGCAGCTGCTGTTTCCTCATGAGCTTAAAAACGCTGGTTTTCTCTATGGAGTTTGGTGCAGGAGAGTTTAAGATTTGGTAGATTTATTATACTGTAAGTGATCTAGAGTTGATTTTTTGCTCAAGTCAGTGTTTTAAAGCGTTAATATTGTTTTTTTCTGTTAAACTTGGCTAATAGTTGCTTGTTTTTTGCTGTTTCTGTTGTTTAAAAGCTTCAATATTCTTGGACTTTTGGACGCATTTGGCTTTGAAATGGTTATTTTATTAAAAGGTGCATTATGTAATAAATCTAAAGCAACTGGCCATAGAATCCTCACCAACAACAACAGTGCAGAACCAAAATATTTACATTAAAAATATATATTTTGCAGACTGCAAATCATGTTTATGTTTTTAAAAATCATGTTTTGGCGTCAGGTGGCGCCACCTAGGTAGAGTCTCAGCCGCCGAGCGACCACGGGTCGCCAGTTACGTCAGAAGACGAAAACCTAAAAGACCTCGGTATTTTGAATATTGAACCGTTTTTTTGGCCGCATTCTTACATACGGCGCCTTTAATTTATAAAAATGCGGTCGTTCCGTACGGCGTTGCGCCCCCTTGTGGATTCCTCAAATACGTCAAATGCATACGCGTTACCACGCAGAAAGTTGAAATAAAGTGAACGGCGTTTAATGTTGCGGAAGAAATGTTTAGTTTTCAACGTAATTTAATCAGCTTTATTCTGACTTTAAATCACATTTATGTTAAACCACTGATTTGTTCGTCCAATTACGTTTTGCGCGGAAACAATTTGGAGAAACAAACGAGTAGAACGTGAACATCGTTTCCGTGAGACGAGGTCACAGAGTAACGAGCAGAGGATCACAGCAGCCCACTATTTTACTTTATAATGAGATTTTTTTGCTTAAAAAACTGTATATGACTTGTTTTTTTTAAATTTTTTCTACGTCTTGAAACGCAACGGATGTGTTTTGATTGCGTTTAATCAGACAAACGGCGACTCGGAGCGTCGCCCGACACTCAGCCCACTCGTCTCAGCGACGCTTCCACTCGCGTGCTTTAATTGCCTCGTCGTCCATCTGCAGTTTCTATACGACGCTCGTGTTGAGATTGACGTCCCGCTTTAAGATGACGGCGGCGCGGGGGTTAGCGGCGGCTTCGGCGGCGTCATCGCAACAATGGATCTCTGTGTGTGTGTGATGGATTTAAAAAAAAAACAGAAGTGGGCGGGAAAGATTCCACTCTGAATGTTTCTCTTCTTGTCAACAATACTCAACATTTATGATGCTCTACTATAGAGAACTTTGACCTTTTTTTTATTTTATTTTACTGCGTAAACCAACTTTAAAAAATGTTGACGAGTGAATGGATTTTCTACGTTGAAGCAGAAATATTCAGGGTTTTTACCCCTAATTTAACAGCTTCAGAGTCATTTTACATTCTAGTTTTAGCACTAAAAATTCAACTTACAGTTCCAAATTCTATTATAGTTCCAAATTCTACTAATATTTCCAAATTCTACTAATATTTCCAAATTCTACTAATATTTCCAAATTCTACATATAGTTACAAATTCTACGTATAGTTACAAACTCTACTCATAGTTCCAAATTCTACTAATATTTCCAAATTCTACTAATATTTCCAAATTCTACTTATAGTTCCAAATTCTACTAATATTTCCAAATTCTACTTATAGTTCCAAATTCTACTAATATTTCCAAATTCTACTTATAGTTCCAAATTCTACTAATATTTCCAAATTCTACTTATAGTTCCAAATTCTACTAATATTACCAAATTCTACTAATATTTCCAAATTCTACTTATATTTTCAAAATCTACTTATAGTTCCAAATTCTACTAATATTTCCAAATTCTACTTATATTTTCAAAATCTACTTATAGTTCCAAATTCTACTAATATTTCCAAATTCCACTTATAGTTCCAAATTCTACTTATATTTTCAAAATCTACTTATAGTTCCAAATTCTACTAATATTTCCAAATTCTACTTATATTTTCAAAATCTACTTATAGTTCCAAATTCTACTAATATTTCCAAATTCTACTAATATTTCCAAATTCTACTTATATTTCCAAATTCTACTAATATTTCCAAATTCTACGTATATTTCCAAATTCTACGTATATTTCCAAATTCTACGTATAGTTCCAAATTCTACTAATATTTCCAAATTCTACTAATATTTCCAAATTCTACTAATATTTCCAAATTCCACTTATAGTTCCAAATTCTACTTCTAAAATCTAATAAAAGTTTCAAAATAAACTTATAGTTCCAAATTTTGTGTATATTTATTCCATAGAATCTTCTCATAAACCGTATTCACATTACATAGCACAGTTTTAAAAGAATCCTGTTCAACCAAAAAGCAAATTAAACAATAAAAACAACTAACGACTCGGTTTTTCAAAAAGTTCAATTTTAAAAAAATGTTGATTGTGATGAAATGAAGTGATAAAATACTGAAAACGATTCTCTCTGTGTCTTTTAAAGTGTCCAGAGTTCCAGAGACACAGTGAGGACGTCCCTGCTTCTGTGGACAAGACTGAAGACGTCACTGCAAACCAACAGGTAAATAAAACAATTATCTGTGTCAAATATGTTTACATGAGGAAAAGGGCATTAAATTAAAGAAATTTAATAAAATTTAAAACAAAATTTTACCATCAACGTTTATTTTTCTTGTTTAAAATGTTTAAGAACCTGTTACTTCATCTTCAAACGCTTCATACAGAGATTTATTTTTAGAACCACTGTCTTTACTGTCGTGGTTTTTCTGTTTATTTTATTTTCCCTTCATTGGTGTCGATATCTTCGTCTCCTGAGGCCTCGTCGTTCACAGATAAACGGCTTAAATCCCATTTCCTGCCTCGTTCCGTAGCGTCTTCTAAGTGTCTTTGTTACACGAGGACTTTTAGCAGAATGAAATGAAACGTGTGTTTGAGACGGTTGTCATTTGGCTTTAATGTCACTTCCCCACATGTGACCTGCTGCAGTTGCACATCGTCGTCTGTCTTTCCTGAGAATTTGGAATTTCCAGCACTTTTTTTACTGTATTACATTCATTTAGAAGATAAAATTTGAGTTGATTTAATAAACAAAATTCAAATTCAATGTGGCAGAAGTCTTCAGATGGAAGCCGTCCATTCAGTGTCAAAAAGGTCATTTATTATGTTTTCATTAGTGTATAAAACTAAAGGAAATGAAGCTAATAATCTTTTGGGACCTTTATTTTCTATCTTTCCTTAATTTTATCGTTACAGGCACAGAAATAAGGTTAAATTGTATTATTCCTGCATAAAAACTGCAGTTTGAACACGTGAAGTATTCAGAGTTAATAACAGACGGATGCAATTTGTCCTGAAACTGATACCTGAGCTCAGGTTATCAGCCAACAAACAGATTAGTGTAGAGTACGAGCCAACTTCACGTCTGATTTAAACACTGCTTTGCTGAGCTTTGTAAAGCAAAGTCTGACAAATAAATAAATACTTGAATAAAAACGAGAAGAAAATCAAATACTAAACAATACAAATGCAATCATTTAATCACACTTTAAGTCACAAATAACTTTGATGAATTGGTGAATTGATCAGTGCCTATAAACAGTATTTACACTTTTATCATTGATAATAAATGATTAGAGCTGAAACTAACGATTATTTACATGATTTATTAATCTGTTCATTATTTTTAACGATCAATCGATTAATTGTTTGGTCCATAAAATGTCAGAAAATGCTAAGAAAAAATTGAAAAATTTAACCATTAGTGAACCTTTGAAAAACTCTTTCTTTGGTAAAGGGTTTTTCAGAAAGAAGGTAGAACCTCAGCCCTTGTAGAAGAACCCTTTTGGAACCCTTATTTCTACTTATAGTTCCAAATTCTACTAATATTTCCAAATTCTACAAATATTTCCAAATTCTACTACTATTTCCAAATTCTACTTCCAAAATGTACTCATATTTCCAAACTCTACTTATAGTTCCAAATTCTACTAAAATTTCCAAATTCTACTTATAGTTCCAAATTCTACTTATAGAGTTTTATAGAAGGTTCCACCTGGAACCCTTTTGAAGAGTTCCACCAAGAACCCTTTTAAAACCCTTTTTTCAGGAAAGGGGTTTTAAAGGGTTCTCTGGATCAAAATGGTTCTTACTGGAACCATTAGTGTTACCAAGAACCCTTGAAAAACCCTTTTTCCGGGGAAAAGTTTTTTCAGAAGCAAATGGTTCCAGTAAGAACCTCAGCCCTTGTAGAAGAACCCTTTTGGAACCCTTATTTCTACTAATATTTCCAAATTCTGCTTATTGAGTTTTTTAAAGGTTCCACCTGGAACCCTTTTGGAGGGTTTTTAAAGGGTTCTCTGGATCAAAATGGTTCTTACTGGAACCATTAGTGTTACCAAGAACCCTTGAAAAACCCTTGTAGAAGAACCCTTTTGGAACCCTTATTTCACAGAGTGTAGTTTCAATGTAAAAGTGCGGTTCTTACTGGAACCATTAGTGTTACCAAGAACCCTTGAAAAACCCTTTTTTCGAGGAAAAGTTTTTTCAGAAGCAAATGGTTCCAGTTACAACCTCAGCCCTTGTAGAAGAACCATTTTGGAACCCTTATTTCTACTTATAGTTCCAAATTCTACTAATATTTCCAAATTCTGCTTATAGAGTTTTTTTAAAGGTTCCACCTGGAACCCTTTCGGAGGGTTTTAAAGGGTTCTCTGGATCAAAATGGTTCTTACTGGAAACCATTAGTGTTACCAAGAACCCTTGGAAAAACCCTTGTAGAAGAACCCTTTTGGAACCCTTATTTCTAAGAGTGTAGTTTCAATGTGAAAGCGAGGACGAGGTATCGGATTCGGCTTTCCGTGAGAGAAAACAGTGCCAGTTTGAGTCTCTGAGTGAGTCACGGACACAGACAGTGAGACAGACAGTGAGACAGACAGTGAGACAGACAGACAGACAGATAGAGAGGACGATGAAGGTTAGCGTCGTCCTCTGCCAGCATGACTCAGCGACGCCTGTCGTCTCCTCAGCCCACAGCTCCTCAAACTCCACGAGTTCAGACACGACCAAATCGTTGGGTTTTCAGTTTGTTTGAGTTCAGGTTTAAAACCCTTCGTGTCCTCAAATGCCCCTCTCCCCCTCCCCCCCCCCCCCCGTCTCTGCGTCTGTCTTCTCTCTGGTTTAGTCGGAAATTCGTTGCCATGTGTGACGTAGCCAGGGTTCGGTCATGACTGACGGCTGAAATGTTAGACTCTCTGTCTTTTAAGCACACGATGACTTACAGATTACGACTGGGATTGTTTCGTCTCGCGCTAAACACACTTTTTCCTTTGACTCGTCTTTTCCACCGCGGCGACAGGTTTAGGCGTGTCGACGAGAAACACAAACCAAAACAAAACCAGATCGAGGACATGGCACTGATTTGTTTCCGACACGATGAAAGCTAATTCCGGTAGCACCATATTGGACAATAAGACATTGCGATGTTGCCTTGATAACAACGGAGATATCAGGAAATGATCCATTTGTCCTGATCCACTTTGACAATGAGCTGACTTTCTTCATGAAAACAAAAAGTATCTCAGAATGACTTGAAATTTACCATCATAATAGTCGGCATCACCCTGAACAAGAATCCATTGAAAATATTTGCAAACCTATAAAGGAATATTTTTAATTAATTTTTGAAAATCATGAAATGGTCCATTTGCCCTGATGCACTTTGACAGTGAACTGACTTTCTTCTCGAAAACGAAAAGTATCTCAGAATGACTGGAAATTTACCATCATAATAGTCGGCATCGCTCTGAACAAGGATCCGTTGAAAATATTCGCAAATCTCTTAAGGAATAATTTTGATGAATTTTTGAAAATCATGAAATAATCCGTTTGCTCTGATGCACTTTGACAGTGAGCTGACTTTCTTCAAAAAAACAAAAAGTATCTCGGAATGACTGGAAATTTACCATCATAATAGTCGGCATCGCCCTGAACAAGGATCTGTTGAAAATTTTTGCAAACCTCTTAAGGAATAATTTTAAGGAATTTTTGAAAATCATGAAATGATCCATTTGCTCTGATGCACTTTGACAGTGAGCTGACTTTCTTCAAAAAAACAAAAAGTATCTCGGAATGACTTGAAATTTACCATCATAATAGTCTGCATCGACCTGAACAAGGATCAGTTGAAAATATTTGCAAACCTATAAAGGAATATTTTTAATGAATTTTTGAAAATCATGAAATGATCCATTTGCTCTGATGCACTTTGACAGTGAGCTGACTTTCTTCTTGAAAACGAAAAGTATCTCGGAATGACTTGAAATTTACCAACATAATAGTCAGCATCGCCCTGAACAAGGATGTGTTGAAAATATATGCAAACCTCTTAAGGAATAATTTTAATGAATTTTTGAAAATCATGAAATAATCCATTTGCCCTGATTCACTTTGACAGTGAGCTGACTTTCTTCTTGAAAACGAAAAGTATCTCGGAATGACTTGAAATTTACCATCATAATAGTCAGCATCGCCCTGAATAAGGATCAGTTTAAAATATTCGTAAATCTCTTAAGGAATAATTTTAATGAATTTTTGAAAATCATGAAATGATCCATTTGCTCTGATGTACTTTGACAGTGAGCTGACTTTCTTCTCGAAAACAAAAAGTATCTCGGAATGACTTGAAATTTACCATCATAATAGTCGGCATCATCCTGAACAAGGATCCATTGAAAATATCCGCAAATCTTTTAAGGAATAATTTTAATGAATTTTTGAAAATCATGAAATGATCCATTTGCCCTGATGCACTTTGACAGTGAGCTGACTTTGTTCAAAAAAACAAAAAGTATCTCGGAATTACTTAAAATTTACCATCATAATAGTCGGCATCGACCTGAACAAGGATCAGTTAAAAATATTTGCAAAACCTATAAAGGAATATTTTTAAGGATTTTTTTTTAAATCATGAAATGGTCCATTTGCTCTGATGCACTTTGACAGTGAGCTGACTTTCTTCTCGAAAACGAAAAGTATCTCAGAATGACTTGAAATTTACCAACATAGTAGTCGGCATCGCCCTGAACAAGGATGTGTTGAAAATATTTGCAAATCTCTTAAGGAATAATTTTAATGAATTTTTGAAAATCAGGAAATGATCCATTTGGCCTGATGCACTTTGACAGTGAGCTGAGTCTCAAAAACAAAAAGTATCTCAGAATGACTTGAAATTTACCATCATAATAGTCTGCATCGCCCTGAACTAGGATCCGTTGAAAATATTCGCAAATCTCTTAAGGAATAATTTTAATGAATTTTTGAAAATCATGAAATAATCCATCTGCTCTGATGCACTTTGACAGTGAGCTGACATATCTTCTCGAAAACGAAAAGTATCTCAGAATGACTTGAAATTTACCATCATAATAGTCGGGATCACCCTGAACAAAGATGTGTTGAAAATATTCGCAAATCTCTTAAGGAATAATTTTAATGAATTTTTGAAAATCAGGAAATGATCCATTTGCCCTGATGCACTTTGACAGTGAGCTGAGTCTCAAAAACAAAAAGTATCTCGGAATGACTTGAAATTTACCATCATAATAGTCGGGATCGCCCTGAACAAGGATCTGTTGAAAATATTCGCAAATCTCTTAAGGAATAATTTTGATGAATTTTTGAATATCATGAAATGATCCATTTGCGCTGATGCACTTTGACAGTGAGCTGACTTTCTTCTCGAAAACGAAAAGTATCTCAGAATGACTTGAAATTAACCATCATAATAGTCAGCATCGCCCTGAACAAGGATGTGTTGAAAATATTTGCAAACCTCTTAAGGAATAATTTTAATGAATTTTTGAAAATCATGAAATAATCCATTTGCCCTGATTCACTTTGACAGTGAGCTGACTTTCTTCTCGAAAACAAAAAGTATCTCGGAATGACTTGAAATTTACCAACATAATAGTCGGCATCGACCTGAACAAGGATGTGTTGAAAATATTTGCAAATCTATTAAGGAATAATTTTAATACATTTTTGAAAATCAGGAAATGATCCATTTGTCCTGATGCACTTTGACAGTGAGCTGACTTTCTTCTTGAAAACGAAAAGTATCTCGGAATGACTTGAAATTTACCAACATAATAGTCAGCATCGCCCTGAACAAGGATGTGTTGAAAATATATGCAAACCTCTTAAGGAATAATTTTAATGAATTTTTGAAAATCATGAAATAATCCATTTGCCCTGATTCACTTTGACAGTGAGCTGACTTTCTTCTTGAAAACGAAAAGTATCTCGGAATGACTTGAAATTTACCATCATAATAGTCGGCATCGCCCTGAATAAGGATCAGTTTAAAATATTCGTAAATCTCCTAAGGAATAATTTGAATGAATTTTTGAAAATCATGAAATGATCCATTTGCCCTGATGCACTTTGACAGTGAGCTGACTTTCTTCTCAAAAACAAAAAGTATCTCGGAATGAAGAAAACAAAATTTCAGTAATTCCTCGCACCACTGTGTGACAGTCCAGACCATAATAACAATAATAATAAATAAATCTGCTCTCATTGTGAAAGTGAAAGTGATGAATGTATGAATGAATGTGATTGATGGTTGACTGCGGTCACTCAGCAATAAACAAAGAATGTGAAACTGGCTCTTGTCCAAGGTTATGATAGTTGGGGAGTTTTACTTTTTATTTCACTTTGAATGTTATTTTTAAATGTTTTAAAAGAGTAGGTTAGTAGTTAAATGCTTAGTTTTAGTTTAGTTTTAGTTAGTTTTAGTATTCGTTTTGTGTCATGAAACCCCCGACAAAATATGCCATTTAAAAAAATTATTTGGACAAATGATGAACAACCATCTCTGAATCGCAATTAACAGCTTTTTAAAAAAAATTTTTTTTAAAAACTCTAATTAAAATTTTTTATGACCTTGGCTCTTCAGGGTTCGGAGTGCGAGCAGAATCCCGGACTTAGGCGTTTGGCCGTTTGGAGCGAGGATCTGACCTTTGAACTCCAGCAGCTGCAGCGACGCACAGAGCAGGAGCTCGACAACATAAACACACAGTGAGTCCAGGCCGGTGTTGACCACACAAACATCACACCCGTGTATGCGTTTGTCAAATATGTACGTATTGTTCCTTCAAAGGCGGATTATTTGATTTCTTTTCGGCCGCAGGGTTGAACCACATTTGTTGTGTTTGAAGGGTGTCGTCATTGCTTTTCACTCAACCCCCCGGTGTGTGTGTTATAATTACAGTCCACTTGTCTTGAGGGTTTATTTTCTAAAGATCGACAACACTCCTTAGAAGGTGTGTTCATATCGAAAGTGGAGTGTCGCCCATTCAGCTATTATGGTCACTGGATCATTTCTGTTTATTCACACGTAAGTAAAACGTCCTTGAGGCTCGTGCTGTGACTAATTATGATTGTGGTAAAGTGCAACCGACAGTTTGACACATATTTACAAAGGTTACCAGGTAACGCAACTTTCTCGCTGACTTTCTTCCTCTTCGCCCGCTCTTGGTCGTACTTTCGTAAGAATTTTTAGTACTTGTTTGGCCGTCGGGTAACCGCGTTTGACCGAAGTTAGTTAGTGGAGCAAAAGCAACACAGTTTTGTGCAAGTGACAACGTTGCGTCACGCAACTTTATTCAGTTTACGCAAAAGCTCGGGCGGTTTGAAGTATTTGAACACGAGGAGCAAATAATGAGAGTCATCTGAATTTTGGGGGATTTGCGTCGCATGATTCGCTTGTTTTGGAGACGCCTAGATGTTGATGACGTGATGATGTTAGCGCCTACTCTAAAAGGGTGTAGTTATACGACTACCTGGACTCAATGTATGGCAAAGTAACGGGTCACTTCCTGTCTGGAAAGATCTACTTCCTGGGGCCCTTGGTCTCGTATATCAAGTTTCGAGCCAATCGGTCAATGTACGGGTGACTTAGCGTTTGGCAGCTAAAACGGCAGCATTCAAAATGGCCGACATCACATTGGGTCATGTTTATGTTTGTAGACGTACGGTCAGGTTCTCGTGTCACATACAAAGTTTTGTGCGGATAGGTCAATGTACGGTGAAGTTATTCCTGCGAATCCTCAAACAAAATGTATACTGCCAAGATGGACGCCACATTTAAAATGGCCGACTTCCTGTTGAGTCGGGGTCATGGTCCCGATGGTAATTTTTGTCCGTCCTGGGCTGAACGACGTTTCCACCAAATTTCGTGAAAATTGGTGCAACTAAATTTTTACCTGTTTCATATGCGTTTGACCTGAGGGGGCACTCCTGAGCCGTTTTGCATTGTTTTTTCGCATTGCCATTATTTTTATCCAATTTTCCCGTTTCCACGCGCGTTCAGGAGGTCAAATAATACAATAATAAATAATAACACCAAGGAAAACGATAGGTCCTCGTATCACTGTGTGAATCCTCGGTCCCCAAATGTGACGGCTAACTTGCCTGCTAAGAAAAATTGATGCTTTGGTGAAGTTCGTTCTTCCTTTTGGGAGAAACTATCCGGTTCGTCGCTGACTGGTGATTATTGTCTCCGGAGGTGGTGAAAGTCGACATAAAACCAGGAGCATGTTGTTTGGTGTTTGAACATGTGAGTGGGAGGAAGCTCGGTGTGTGTGTGTGTGTGTGTGTGTGTGTGTGTGTGTGTGTGTGTGTGTGTGTGTGTGTGTGTGTGTGTGTGTGTGTGTGTGTGCGTGTGTGTGCGTGCGTGTGCGTGTGTGTGCGTGTGTGTTCGTGTGTGTGTGGGCTTTTGTCACGGAGCTGAAAACCAACTGTGGGAGTTTCACTGTATCTCATAACAGCAGCAGGTTCTGCTCCACTTGAGAAAACAACAGGATCCTGCCTGTTTAAGTGTGTGTGTGTGTGTGTAAGTGTGTGTGTGTAAGTGTGTGAAAGTGTGACAGATGGGAGAACACACAGAATCGGAAAAAAAAAAGAAAGAAAGAACCATTCACTTTCGTTTTCTCTCTCAATTTCACTCTCTCTCTGTGTGTGTGTGTTCTTGTCCTTCTATCCTTACGGGGACCGTGACCTCACACATTACACATCTGGACCTTTTCCTTTCCTTGGTCCTCATAATATCAAAAATCCTGTTATATGTTCTGTTATGTTTGGGTTTTAAGCTCCAGGGTTAGGGATTGGACTTAAGTTAAAAAATGATCGTAAGGAGCTTGGAAAAGCTTGGTGTCAATTAGGATTCTCCAAAAACGAGAGTTACGGTACACTGCCGACGTTTTCCACAACAGATTAAGTGTCGTACAGCTCAGAGTGTCCACACACAAAAGCAAAACGTTTCCCTCTGTGCGTAAAGTGGACGTTAGCAAGTATGTTGTACGTTGTCCGGAGAATCTCAACGCCGATTGGCCGTCGCATCAGCGCGACTTTATCGCCAAGGTTCTTCAACTCAACTTCAGACTCGATGTGTGCGATCGGCGCGATTCGACACTTAACCTTTTCCTTGATGTCCTGTGATCCTGTGAAAGCCAAGGGGGTTGTTGCCGGTTCGAGTCCCCACCAGGTCATATAAAGGCCTGGGGTACTTTTGAGCAAAGGTAACCATCCCCTGCTGCTCCTGATTCTAGGAAGGTTTCTAGTAGAGGTTCCCTGCAGGACTGATAAAGTACTAGTTTATTTATTTAATGCACTATCGCAAGTAGTATTGGGCACGCTAACGCACGGCGCGTTTCCACGACGACTGACCTGGAAAAAGGCGCGCGTGACGCCATGTTTACGTGACTCCCCGATTGTTAAAATGAGTCTCTAAACTTAAGTAACGCTAAAGTTTAAAAACAGAGGCACACATACGCAGTAACACAGGTACGCTGGTTATTTGTTAGCGCTGCTCTTTTAGTTTTAATAAACAGAGCGCTCCAGTTCGACTGTAGGCGCTAAAGGAGCTAACGCAGCTAACCGAGCTAACTGGCGAACGGTGCCTGGACTCCGGTGCATGATGTCACGACGTCACGACGCCAAGGAAACGCGTCGTGCGTTAACGTTGACGCCGTTAACGTGCCCAGCGCTAATCTCAAGTCTTGCTAACTATATGTATCAGACCTTCAGATGTTGGATGTGGACTAGAGATTCCATCATGGGTCGTCTCGTCTAATAATCCAAACCAATTCCTATCTTAACCCTTAATATTAACTGGCCCTCAAAACCAAGTGTTGAGGGTCATTTTGTCACTTAGAAATGTTAAGACACCCCTTAAATGCAGATACAGTCTTCAGACTGTAGGGGGCAGAATAATGCGAAAGCTGCGTCCAGTCTGTCAACTCCAAAAAAGAAGAAGAACACATTTACGTCAGGATTATTTATTACGATCCGTTTGTCAGTCACACCACGGCTTATTGAAAAGTAAACCATAGCAAACCATCGCTTGTCCGCACCGGCCGACTATTGACAAAAGATCGTAAAATTAAAATAAACGTTACGCAACAATGACGTCAGTAATCCATAATATGGGCCTAAACTAAGATAATACAATGGTTTTCATCATTTTTATATCTATATTAACAAAGAAAACACTTCATTTGTAGCGTACTCGTTTTAGCTGCTTTCGGCCGCCATCTTTGTTACGTCAAAAACGCGCAATGCATTCTGGGTAGCCCTTGCTCCCCAAGGGCGGTCTCGGGAAAATTTCGATATTGAGGGCGATACAGCCCTTAAACTCGGCCCCTCAACTTAATTTTTCTGAGAATCGGGGACAGCACTTGCGCTAGCGTGAGCTAGGACTAGCATTATTGAGATTGAGCGTTAAGATCGAGAATTAATCAAGGAATTGGAATTCACAGACTTCAGCGTCGGTTGTGACAGTGAACTGACTCTGCCTCACCCTTCGCTCTCTGTTCTCCTGCCATCGCTTGGCAGAACAACAGTGCAACTCGTCTCGCTCGTGACAAGACGCAACACATCCCGGCGTTTAAGGCGTGCACGCACACACACACACACACACACACACACACACACACACGCACAGTTCTGATGATATTCCAGGAAACGTCCCATTTCTCACCAACCCTCATGTTGGCCGTTGCCAGCGGTTACCGACTCCTGTCACGACTTGGATAAAACGGGGGTTTAAATGAGTGGAGATTAACGCTTCCTTAATAACAACTGTTGCGTGTCGTCACGTCTCCGATACCCACACACACACACACGCACACGCACGCACACACATCCTGTCGGTTTACTGGAAGACGGCGATCGCGGCGACGACGTCAACACCCCCCCCCCCCGCGCGCGTTCGTTTCGACGTGGGTTTACCTCGTCTTTACCGGAGGATTACGTCGTAATGTCGGAGACAAACGAGCCGCGGGGGTGGAGTTTCTGAGGACGCTCGCAAAACACGGAGGATAAAGCCGCGGTTTTTTTTCCTCTCGGGAGCGAACGCTAAGCTGCTTTTTATACGGAGAGAACTTGTCGAGACTCGGCGTCTTTGTCCGTCTTCAGGATTGTTTCCGCTGTTTTTGTCCGAACTTAATCCCAAACGTAAGGTTCGGTTCCTTTATCGCAACAAAACTTTTCTCACGAAACAGAGGACGAGCGGCGTCGTACGAAGTAGCTGCAGCTGCGAACATTTTGGACGATCGACGCATAAAAGGTGTTTCGAGGACTCGTTTGGTCCATGAAATGTCGAAAAATTATGATCTTCTTGAATGTCCTGAGAAACCTGATTTAAATTTCAAAATAAAACTCAAATCGATGAAACCGTTATCATAAAAATAGTTGCCGTTTAATTTAGTACATTGGTTATTAGTCCATCAAACTTGCATTTAAGCTAATTTCATTCATGCTAATTTCTAGCGTTGAGCTAGCAAAGACTGAAAAGAGGCGTTCGCGAAAAGTTTCAGAGATGATGATTCTTGGTTGTTGAGTAGTTTGTTGACATAAACACTCACTGACTCCGCCCACCCCTGCTCTGCTGCTGTATACACACAAACGCTCCCTCAGAGAGATTGGCATATAAAGGTGTTTCGAGGACTCGTTTGGTCCATGAAATGTTGAAAAACTATGATTTTCTCGAATGTCCTGTGAAACCTGATTTAAATTTCAAAATAAAACTCAAATCGATGAATCAGTTATCAAAAAATAGTTAATAGCCAATTAATTTATTACATTGGTTATTAGTCCATCAAACTTGAATTTAAGCTAATTTCATTCATGCTAATTTCTAGCGTTGAGCTAGCAAAGACTGAAAAGAGGTGTCCGCGAAAAGTTTCAGAGATGATGATTCTTGGTTGTTGAGTAGTTTGTTGACATAAACACTCACTGACTCCGCCCACCCCTGCTCTGCTGCTGTATACACACAAACGCTCCCTCAGAGAGATTGGCATATAAAGGTGTTTCAAGGACTCGTTTGGTCCATGAAATGTTGAAAAATGATGATGTTCTCAAATGTCTTGATTTCTTTGTTTACGTGGAGCAAAGAAACCAGAGAATATGACAATTTTAGAAGCCGAAAAAACAATTTAATTTTCAAAATAAAACTCAAATCGATGAATTATGAAAGTAATGAAAAATAGTTGCTGATTAATTTAGTTAATTGGTTATTAATCCATCAAACTTTGATTTTAAACTAATTTCATTCAAACCAAACACAACTCTGTGTTTTTTCAGTATAGTGGCGTTTGGATCTCGTGTCGCCCGGTGACACGGGAAGGGATTTGTTTTAACGTAGAAAAAGACCGAAAAGAAGCGTCGACAAAAAGTTTCAGAGATGAATTCTCTTGTTCGGAAAACCAACCGGTTGTTTCGCTCGCTGACTCCGCCCACCCCTGCTCTGCTGCTGTAAACGCACAAACGCTCCCTCAGAGCCTGTTTTCAGATGAAGGAAACGCTAACATGCTAACACCAAACGTTACGTACTACGGCGTTAAATCCTCGGCGATAAACGCACATGAAACTATAGCATGAAATATTTACATACGTACGATTTACTAAATTACGACCAAACCGAAAATGTATTTGTTTTTGAAAACTTCTCGCAGCCAAACATGCAGTACCTAAAGCGCCCACCAGTGGGAGGGGGGGGTCATAGGCCTGAATCACTGATGTTCTCTTAACAAATTTTTTAACGCACAATTAATTAACGCAATCACCTCATCGTGAGCTATTTTTATCGCGATAAATAAAACCGTCCCTTATTTTGGTTCGTATTTTATTATAATCTGTATTTTTTGGATAGTTTTTACGATGGAGGACACGACAAACAAATGCTAACATGCTAACACCAAACGTTACGTACTACAGCGTTAAATCATCTGCGATAAACGCACACGAAAATATAGCATGAAATATTTCAGCCAAACGTGCAGTACCTAAAGCGTCCACCAGTGAGAGGGGGGGTAATAGTTCTGAATCGTTGTTGTTATCCTGACTTATTTAACTCGCTTTTTAGCACAATTAATGAGTGCAATCACCTCATCGTGAGCGGGTGATTGCCCTCTAGTGGACAATCGTCCCTTATTTTGGTTCGCATTTTATTATAACCTGTATTTTTTGGATAGTTTTTGCCTCTTATTTGTTTGTTTTTCATTAAAAAATAACTTTTCCTCTTCTTTATCGCTCTCGTTCCTCCTCCGCAGGACATTTTTCCTTCATCCCTACATTCCTTATTCCTTATTTCACTCCCTTATTCGTCGTTAATTATCTTCATTCTGTCTTTTTTTATATATATACATATATATATATATGTATATATATAATATAAAATAAATATTTCTCCCACATTCTTCGTCTCACGTGTGTCAAAACAACATTACGCTAAGTTCGTACAAAAACCTCGCGACCTCGACATGTGACAGGCTGTCAGTAAAAGATAAATAAATCAACAATAAGTCATAAATTAAAATAAATAAATATATAAATAACACCCACGCGTTTATTTCACCTGCAATTAGGGAAAAAAAAAACCTGTTTCTCGCATACGTTTTAACAACCCGGCGTTCACGCTTTTTTCTGTGCGTTAGCGTCACTGACAGCTGACTGTGTGTGTGTGTGTGTGTGTGTGTGTGGTTAATGAAGTCATGTGATCGGTTTTTCTTTTTGATTGACAGGTGACACGGCGGGCTCGTTTGCACGGCGCTGACATCACGTTTGTCTCCGCGTGAACACCGGGTTATAATTATAATTATATCGTTACCTATAGATCGACGACACTGGGGTTAAAATTCCCCCACAATCCCTCGGGGGGGGGGGGGGGGGGGGCGGTACTTAACATACACATCGCCATGGCGACGCAGAGATGCTCAGATTACGCTCGTGTCACAGATCTGTTGTTATTGGTGTTCTTTTAAGTAAAGAAAAATATTCTGAATTATTATAATATAATATATATATATATATATATATATATATACTACACTACTCTTACTACTTTCGCTAGTATTACTGTGTGTGTAAAGAAAAATAAGTGTGTTACCGGCCTCAAAAATGTGGTATTTTTTTATTTAAGAAAAATAGCTGTTTACACACATTAGAATTAGACGAACTGGAGTTTCCGGATATAAATTTTAAATTTATATTATATTATTATTATATTATTATTTATATAATATTTTAAATTGTAAAGAAAAACAACAAAAACCAGTACAATCACTATATTTACGTTTAATTATAATAATCCCAAATGTAAAATGGAGCCAGTGTTGAAGTGTCTGAACCCTGTATTCTTATGACTGTCCACCAGGGGGCGACTCCACTGGGTTAGTATGCAGCTTTAAGAGGAAAGTAGCTAAAATATTTCCCTGTGATGTTCTCAATCACTTTTTTCAACTCATGGCGTCCATTTTTTTTTTTTATAAATTATGGTCCCATTTCGTGTCAAACAGACCATAATTTAGCAGATTTATATGGGGGCGTGGCCGCTGTGATTGACAGCTGGGAGATTTTAGCTTCTAATAATGCTGCACGGAATTAAATATATGTTTAAAATAATAAGTCAAACCACTTAATTTTGCCGTTAGACTGCGTTTTCTAACAGAAACCTGTCGGGGATGTAAACGGCTCACTCTCCTGCACCAAACCCCATAGAGAATATCGACGATTTTAACGTCACGGCTCACAGGGGTCGTCGATCCACTCGCGCCTCCGTCTGTAAATTAAAATGTGCCATTTTGTAAAAATTCGAATCGCATTCGAAATCCTTCGTTTGGGATTCACGTCAGTGACACAGAGTGACCACACGAGGCAGCAGTAGAGCAGCAGCGCCCCCTGTGTTCCACCGTGAGCTGAAATCGCCGGTTTTCTTAATGGGATTTGGTGTAAGAGGAAGTAGTGTTTTTTCAAACCTTTATTTAGTTTATCTTCATAAAATAAGAAAGAAGAAGAAGAAATATTGTTTATTATCACACATTAAAGTTCACGCAGTAATAATAATAATAATTATTATTATTAATAATTGGTTTTATAATCTTTAACTTAAGGGTAAACTGTTTCCCTTAAGGAGCTTTTTTTGTTTTTGTTCCATCCTCGGATGATTCTCTTCTTCTTCACACTCCTCTCCTGTCATCATCTTCATCATCGTCATCATCAGCTGCTGCTGCTCTCTGTGTCACAGAGGTTTAGTGACCCCCGGTGGACGAACGTGTCATTGCGCCCTGTGACGGTTCACCTGGGAGTGGCTTTAAAAAAAATCAGGACTCGTGTTGTTGTTAATGAGTCCATATGTAAACACAGAGGTGGTTTATGAACACGGCCTGTTACTGACCGCCCACCTTCATCATCATCATCACCATCATCATCATCATCATCATCATCCTCTTTTACTGCCGCCATCTTTGACTTCTTTTAAACTTTACTGACACAGGTGTTTTTATACGACGTGGTTTATTTATAGAGAGAGAATCGTCACCGTCTCCACAGACGCTGCGCTAACTAACCAGTACTCGTCATATTCTATGAGTATAATGTCGCCCTCTGGTGGTCGCACGCACTTCCACGTTAGCGTTATCTCTAACTCTGTGATCCCGACATGAACGACGTGATCATGTGACTATTAAAGGTTTTCTGGCTGATGTTGACTTTTAAAAACTCGGGAGAATTATTGACCGACACTGTGTGTGTGTGTGTGTGTGTGTGTGTGTGTGTGTGTGTGTGTGTGTGTGTGTGTGTGTGTGTGTGTGTGTGTGTGTGTGTGTGTGTGTGTGTGTGTGTGTGTGTGTGTGTGTGTGTGTGTGTGTGTGTGTGTGTGTGTGTGTGTGTGTGAAAACACTGCGGTGTTTGTTCAAGGACGGGATCGAGTTCCTGTCAAACACCGGCGTTGTGACCCTGACGCTCGCGTCAGGACGAGGAAAAGTCGTAAAAAATCTGAAAAAAGAAAAAGGAAAACCCGACCTGGACTCGTTTGATCGTCGCCATGACGACCACCCGCGTGGAGGAACCAAGAAATCATGGAAAATGACGCGACTAAGACGTGTTTGTGCAGCTTTATCTGCACAGGTATGGCTGGTGCAGCCCAGTTTCCGTCAGTGTTTTGGCGTTAATCGCTCTCCAGACCAGTAGGTGGCGCCCACGCTTGGGTTTCTCGCCAGTTGACAACCTGAGAAGAAGAAGACGATGACGTTTTCGGACACTTGTTTTTAGGGTAGGAGGAAGAGTTCCACTGGTGATTCCACTTCTACAACTCGTGTTGTTTACAACCTTATATTGTGCCACCTAGTGGATTGGAGTGGAATGGAACACGGTTACGATCGTGCGGACAACTGCAGATCTATTAGTTTGTAGAATAACGATCGGCAGATTCTGGTGCTGGGCACATTAACGCGCTAACGGCGGTTAGCTGCGTTAAAGGCGGTTAGCTGCGTTAAAGGCGTCAACGCTAGCGCATGCCGACTGATCGGAAAAAAGACGAGCATGACGTCATGTTTGCGTGACTCCCGATTATTAAAATGAGTCTCTAAAGTATTTAGTCGTTATTTGTAGCGCTGATCTTTTCCTTTAATAAACAGACCGCTCTCCAGTACGACTGTAGGCGCGCTAATGGGCGCTAAAGGAGCTAACGCAGCTAACTTAGCTAACTGGTAAACGGAGCCTGGACTACGGTACCGCGCCACGTAAACATGACGTCGCACGCGGTTTTTTTCCCGGTCAGTCGTCATTGAAACGCGTCATATGAGTTGCGCGCGCTAACGTTAACCGCCGCTAACGTGTACAGCACTAGCGGATACAGAATGCATGGAAGTATGGCAGCCAATAGGAGGCCGTGATTGGTCAGAATCTCCTGTCACTTCATTTAAATAATGATGGAAGGTTTTTATGGAGTTATTGATCGAAAATGCCCGTCTTTTTAACCTTTTAGGTCATTTCTTTTCCGCTTCTGTGTTTTCAGACTCCTACAAATTAAAGGTCGTCGTCAGCTGCTGACTTTTGAGCTCTCGCATCTTCACGAGAAGAAGAAGCAGAACGAGGAGGACCTGAGGAGGATCTCCAGCCTTCAGAGGGCCACCGTGAGTGACCTCATTCTTTCAGAAGAGTTCCAGGTCGTGTGTCGGCAGCAGATCCTGATCGTGTTTTCCTTCCCTCTCCAGCTTCAGTTGTGCGCTCTTCACCAGCTTCAGGCCTCCATCACCGAGTGTGTGGTCCAGTCCGAGGGGCTGCTGTTCCAGGAGGAGGCGCTGTACGAGCTCCGAGACCTGCTGAGCCAAGACCTGCAGAGGTACCGGCAGGAGACGACCAGACTGAGCCGATTCACACGGAGAGTTCTCCTACAGTCCCACCGGTACCTGAACGCACCGCTCTGAACAAATACACATCATATACTACATGTTTCAGTTCAGGATGTTTGAAGTGTGTTTGTGTGTCATTTGTTTTAAATCACGGCTGCATCCTCTGGGATGCTGCCTCCATCAGTGACAGTGACACAAAGTGACCACACGAGGCAGCAGTGGACCCAGCAGCTCATGTGTCCTCCGTGTGACGGGAGATTCTGACCAATCACAGGGCAGTTCAGAGCGAGAGGGTCGGCCTCCTATCGGCTGCCGTAGTTCCCATGCATTCTATATCTGCTAGTGCTGGACACGTTAGCGGCCGGTTAGCGTTAGCGCACGTTTCCGCGACGACCGACCGGAAAAAAAGACGCGCGTGACGTCATGTTTACCCGCCACGGGCACCGTTTACCAGTTAGCGCCGTTAGCTGCGTTAGCGCCTTTAGCGCCCGTTAGCGCCCTAAACAAAATTTGATTTTGGGGCCCTCTGTTACTGCCAATAATAATGATTATTGATCTATTGACTATACTAAAGCTATTCTACTTATTCTACTCTGTCACAAATACGAATACACTTGTAAAACTAAATGTGAGGACTCAGCAACTCCCTCTACTGGCGACACAGAGAAACAATACATAATAACGGTTTAGATTGGGACCGGTTGGGATTCAAAATACACTTTTATATGTAAAAAAAACACAGCATTAAATAAAATAAACAAATAAATATCAAACAAATACTTCAATAATAATGTAAATCAACAGAGGCACCCGGAACAAGGTAATAACAATGGTTTATAAGTAAAATATAACGTTAAATAATCACATCTGGCAACTATGTAAAAACAAACTACAGCAATCCAAACTTTTTTTTTGAGTTAATTGCTCTTGGGGGCCCTCTAGTGGTCACGGGGCTTAGTACACGTATGCCTTTGGCCGGCCCTGTGTGTGTCGCCGTGAGCTCAAATCGCTGATTTTCTCTACGGGGGTTTGAGTTTGAGTTTGGACAGAAAGTTTTTCGGTTTTGTATAAAACGTCGATTCGACGCCTTTGTGTCCTTCAGGTCAGAGGGAGAGGACGCCATCGCTCACGGACGCGGTCACCAGAGCATGCTGGGAAAGAGCGAGACGGGACGGAACAATAACATGGTACGGTCGCATCACACGACGTCCACAACTTGAGCGGGAAAAGTGCTGAAATGTCACCGGACTTCATTATTCACGGTGAAACGGCTTTGTTCAAAAACTCGATCTCCTGGTTCAGGAAATGGAAGAAAAAAAAAGGAACGGGTGAATATTAATAAAAGGCAAAAAATAGAACTGCTCAGGTGTGTGTGTGTGTGTGTGTGTGTGTGTGTGTGTGTGTGTGTCTGGCATCGGTCCAGCTGTTGTCAGTCTCTCTCAGACAGTCGGAGTAGAGACAGAGGAAACATCTGCCTGCTCGTCTGGCTCTGTCTGTCACACACACACACACACACACACACACACACACACACACACACACACACACACACACACACACACATTAAAAAAAAACACCCCATAATAATTTGACACAGTTGTGACAGGAAACGACGAGGGAAGGAAACCTGGTTTTCGGAGTCTTATTATAACAGAAAACCTGTCAAAAGTGTCATCGCAGTTTAACTCGCCGAGCTTAAACACACAACGCGAAGACGAGACGACTGCCAACGCACAAACACACACACACAAACACACACAACACGACGCGAGTGTTACTGAGCTTCATTAAAACATTTAAAACAACAATAACACATTTATAGACACGAAAAAACGACGTCAAAAATCAACTATTTGTGACATTTTTCCCCCGTTAATGATCTTTAAATGTGGTAAAATACGGAAATATTGATGCTTTAATTTGATTAAATTGAGGTTAACTGGCTGAAAAAGAAGGAAACGGTAAAATAATGTTAAATAAAGACAAAAATTGTGACGCATTTGATGTATAACTTCATCACGTACCGTATAAACCACGAACTATCCCTTTAATTGTGGTTAAATACGGTCATCTATTATTGGGACAGTGTTTTTAAACGTAAATAAACGACGTAAAGGGCTCGACTAACGTGTCGTTTGAACAGGAAGTGGGTCGGCTCACGAGTGGTTGAACAGGAAGTGGGTCGGCTCACGAGTGGAAGGGGATTTCACGGCTGACGGATTTTGCGCGGCTCGTCGTTAGCTCCGATCCCGCTAAAATAATTTGCCCGTCAAACGTTAGCGCGCCGTAATGACTTGTTGACATTTGTGTTCTCCGAGTGTGACTCGAACCCCGCTAACACACACACACACACACACACACACAGCCGTAGCCTCGTTATCACATTATTTGTTGCTAATCCGTCAGAAAACGAGCCAGGATTTGTATAATCACACATCGTTTTAATGATTAGATATTAATTAAAAAAAATATTCAGCTAAGAGGTTTTTTTGTAGCTAAGCCAGATTTTGTTAATTGAATAAATGAACACTGTGCCGTCTGCTCAATATGTCCAGTTTAGGGTAATGAATATTAATTAACGTGAAAACATATTTTAAAAGAAAGACGACATAGATCGGCATTATTATTTTTTTTATAAATATTATACGCCCGTGGTTCTCAAACTGGGAGATAAATCATAATAATGTCATTGACGCCACTTACTGATTCAAACCAACAAATGAAACCAAAACGTTTGAAAATAAACTTTAACCTGCTGTTAATCTCATCTTTTGGCTAACCTTTAGCTAGCTGCTTTACTGGTTTAAAACAACACTATGTTAACTAATGTTAGCTAACAGTTAAAGTCTGAAACTGACTTAGCTGAGGTTGTTTAATGACATTAATGCTGATGTCAGCTAAGTTATGTTTTCACTTACTTTTAATTAGCTGCTAAAACGTTAGCGTTGATTGTTCTGCCCCGAACAGTAGCTCATGTTAATGTTAAGTAATGTTAGCTAACAGTTCAGTCTGAAACTGACTTGTCATGTTTTCGCTAACTAAGAACTAGCTGCTTAACTGATTTAAAACACAACTGTGTCACTTAGCTTTCATTGTTCTGCTACGAACAGTAGCTAATGTTAGCCAACACTTAGCTTTGACATAACTGGCATTATAACTGTTTTATGAACTGAAAGCTGGCGTCGTGTTTTTGCTAACTCTTTAGCTAGCTGCTGAACTGATTTAAAACACACCTATGTGTCACTTGGCGTTCATTGTTCTGCTACGAACAGTAGCTAATGTTAGCCAACACTTAGCTTTGACATAACTGGCATTATAACTGTAGTATGAAATGAAAGCTGGTATCGCGTGTTTTTGCTAACTCTTTAGCTAGCTGCTTTAAAACAAACCCACGGAAGTTTCCTTAGATTATTTTTCGTAGGACCACTGGCTAATGTTAGCTAACCGTTGCTATCACCTTTTGGCTATCAACAAATACATTTATTTTGCTATTTTCCCTTTTTAAAACTGTCTTTAATACATGAAAACAGAAAATAAAACAGTGTCAAGGAGGCGTTTCCTCAAACTATTTAGCTTATATTTACATTTTTATCTTTCCAAAACCCTAATTAAAAACCTGTGCAGGAGTTTATGCTCATGGGAAAATATATTTTAGAAATATTTAATAAATGTAGAATGTTATGTTTTAATTATTTGGTTAGCTACCTCTGTGTATCTTGGATAAAGTCAAATAATATAATATAACAGGAAGCTGTTTTAAAATGAAATTATCCTTATTTACCATATCAATAATTAATATTTAACAGGCTTACAGTGATGAAGTAAACACATGAAATAAAGAGAAACCCAGGATTAGTTTATAGCAGATTTCACTCACAAATATTAGTGTTAAAGTGATAAACGTAAGTGTTAGCGCGGGCAGCAGGACATCAGGTGAGGACAGAGAGACGGCCGTTGATTAATCTCTGATATTTACAGCCTTTAGGGGGGGGACGACACACAAACAACAACAACAACAACAACACAGGAGCATATTGCCAAACAGATTGTCTCGGGTCAAACGTAGCTTAGCGTTTTGCTCTTTGTCAGAAACATACGTGGCCAACACGCGACTGCTGCCGCTAATTGGTTATTAATTTATATTTCAATTACGTTAATAGATATATATACTTTTTTTTCCCCTTTTGTTTAATTTAATTAAAAGTGAAGATAAGTGAATAACTTTATTCTGCAGACTTTTGTGTTAAAAAAAAATACATGAAAAATGTTTATATTAAGAAACATACTGTTAGTGTTTAATTTGTAATACTCTTTTCAGCCACAAGAGCTGGACGCGTGCCCTCATTTTAGCCAACTAACAAAACTTAAAAAAACTGAATGTAGGATAAAAAAAACTAGAAGAAAAACTAAAGAACACAAAGCAGTTTTTGTGCAATTTGTGTCAACGCGTAATTTGTATGCTATTTAATTTAGCGTAAAAATAGACGGAGAGCGCTACGAGCAGAATATTTGTGTGTTTTTTTTTGACCTGTAAATCAGGATATTTCACTCTCAGGCTAACGTTGTTTTTTTTTTTTTTTTTTTATAATAATTCCATAAATCCAAAACTCAACAGTGCACACGGACGTCCTCGGCTGAAACCCTGAGCGCTGCTGCGCCAAACATCAGCGAGGCATTTGCCGTATTTCCCAGGGCGCATTGCCTTCATATATCTGGGTCAGATGGCGTTTCAGCGCTGCACCATATGTCTATACTGTAGTCAGACCACAGGGAATGGCAGACTATTGTGAGTCTGTGTGTGTGTGTGTGTGTGTGTGTGTACGTGTGTGTGTACATGTACATGTATGTCCAGGCCTTCAGGGAATATGGACCTGGTTTTCCTGAATGAACAGTGAGTCTCTGCAAACGGAGGCTGAGGAGGTTCGTGTGAGCGGAAAATAAATGTGAGGCGTGTGCGAAAAAACACATCTTTTATCTTAAATTTGTCACTTTGACTCTGCCGCACACCAAACTCCATAGAGAAAATGTGTGCGTTTCTAGCTAGTGTGGACGCAAAACGATATATTTTAACTCACTAATGATGGAAACGGTGGCTTAGCTAATGTTAGCTAACAGTTCACTCTGAAACTGACGTTAACAAGGGTGTCAGTAATGTCATATTTTTGCTAACTCATTAGCTAGCTGCTTAACTGATTGTCAACAATACTTAGCTTTGATTGTTCTGGTCAGTAGCTAATGCTAATGTTAGCCAACACTTCGCTTTGACACAACTGGCATTATAACTGTTTTACAAGATGAAAGCTGGCGTCGTGTTCTTGCTAATTCTTTAGCTAGATTCTCAACTGATTTACAACACTACTGTGTCACTTAGCGTTGATTGTTCTGGTCAATAGCTAATGTTAAAGTAGCTAACACTTAGCTTTGACATAACTGACATTATAACTGTTTTATGAGATGAAAGCTGGGGTCGGGTTTTTGCTAACTCTTTAGCTAGCTGCTTAACTGATTTACAACACTACTGTGTCACTTAGCTTTGATTGTTCTGGTCAATAGCTAATGTTAATGTTAGCCAACACTTAGTTTTGACATAACTGGCATTATAACTGTTTTATGAGATGAAAGCTGGCGTCGTGTTTTTGCTAACTCTTTAGCTAGCTGCTCAACTGATTTACAACACTACTGTGTCACTTAGCTTTGATTGTTCTGGTCAGTAGCTAATGCTAATGTTTGCCAACACTTAGCTTTGACATAACTGGCATTATAACTGTTTTATGAGATGAAAGCTGGCGTCGTGTTTTTGCTAACTCTTTAGCTAGCTGCTTAACTGATTTACAACACTACTGTGTTGCTTAGCGTTGATTGTTCTGGTCAATAGCTAATGTTAAAGTAGCTAACACTTATCCTTGACATAACTGGCATTATAACTGTTTTACGAGATGAAAGCTGGCGTCGTGTTTTTGCTAACTATTTAGCTAGCTGCTCAACTGATTTACAACACTACTGTGTCAATTAGCGTTGATTGTTCTGGTCAGTAGCTAATGTTAAAGTAGCTAACACTTAGCTTTGACATAACTGACATTATAACTGTTTTATGAGATGAAAGCTGGGGTCGGGTTTTTGCTAACTCTTTAGCTAGCTGCTTAACTGATTTACAACACTACTGTGTCACTTAGCTTTGATTGTTCTGGTCAGTAGCTAATGCTAATGTTAGCCAACACTTAGCTTTGACACAACTGGCATTATAACTGTTTTACGAGATGAAAGCTGGCGTCGTGTTTTTGCTAACTCTTTAGCTAGCTGCTTAACTGATTTACAACACTACTGTGTCACTTAGCTTTGATTGTTCTGGTCAGTAGCTAATGCTAATGTTTGCCAACACTTAGCTTTGACATAACTGACATTATAACTGTTTTATGAGATGAAAGCTGGCGTCGTGTTTTTGCTAACTCTTTAGCTAGCTGCTTAACTGATTTACAACACTACTGTGTTGCTTAGCGTTGATTGTTCTGGTCAATAGCTAATGTTAAAGTAGCTAACACTTATCCTTGACATAACTGGCATTATAACTGTTTTACGAGATGAAAGCTGGCGTCGTGTTTTTGCTAACTATTTAGCTAGCTGCTCAACTGATTTACAACACTACTGTGTCAATTAGCGTTGATTGTTCTGGTCAGTAGCTAATGTTAAAGTAGCTAACACTTAGCTTTGTCATAACTGACATTATAACTGTTTTATGAGATGAAAGCTGGGGTCGGGTTTTTGCTAACTCTTTAGCTAGCTGCTTAACTGATTTACAACACTACTGTGTCACTTAGCTTTGATTGTTCTGGTCAGTAGCTAATGCTAATGTTAGCCAACACTTAGCTTTGACACAACTGGCATTATAACTGTTTTACGAGATGAAAGCTGGCGTCATGTTTTTGCTAACTCTTTAGCTAGCTGCTTAACTGATTTACAACACTACTGTGTCACTTAGCTTTGATTGTTCTGGTCAGTAGCTAATGCTAATGTTTGCCAACACTTAGCTTTGACATAACTGACATTATAACTGTTTTATGAGATGAAAGCTGGCGTCGTGTTTTTGCTAACTCTTTAGCTAGCTGCTTAACTGATTTACAACACTACTGTGTTGCTTAGCGTTGATTGTTCTGGTCAATAGCTAATGTTAAAGTAGCTAACACTTATCCTTGACATAACTGGCATTATAACTGTTTTACGAGATGAAAGCTGGCGTCGTGTTTTTCCTAACTATTTAGCTAGCTGCTCAACTGATTTACAACACTACTGTGTCAATTAGCGTTGATTGTTCTGGTCAGTAGCTAATGTTAAAGTAGCTAACACTTAGCTTTGACATAACTGACATTATAACCGTTTTACGAGATGAAAGCTGGCGTCGTGTTTTTGCTAACTCTTTAGCTAGCTGCTCAACTGATTTACAACACTACTGTGTCAATTAGCGTTGATTGTTCTGGTCAGTAGCTAATGCTAATGTTAGCCAACACTTAGCTTTGACATAACTGACATTATAACTGTTTTATGAGATGAAAGCTGGCGTCGTGTTTTTGCTAACTCTTTAGCTAGCTGCTTAACTGATTTACAACACTACTGTGTCACTTAGCTTTGATTGTTCTGGTCAATAGCTAATGTTAAAGTTAGCCAACACTTAGCTTTGACATAACTGACATTATAACTGTTTTATGAGATGAAAGCTGGCGTCGTGTTTTTGCTAACTCTTTAAGTAGCTGCTTAACTGATTTGCAACACTATTGTGTCACTTGATTGTTCTGTTCAGTAGCTAATGCTAATGTTTGCCAACACTTAGCTTTGACATAACTTACATTATAACCGTTTTACGAGATGAAAGCTGGCGTCGTGTTTTTGCTAACTCTATTGCTAGCTGCTTAACTGATTTAAAACAACTGAAGTTTCCTTAGATTATTTTGAGTAGGACCACTGGCTAATGTTAGCCAACAGTTGCTATCATCTTTTGGCTATCAACAAAAAAAAATTATTTTATTTTTTTTGCTATTTTCACTTTCACTTGTCTTTAATACGGAGGTGTTTCCTCAAACTATTTAGCTTATATTTAACTGTTTATCTTCAGTGTATGCTCATGGAAAAATATAATTTATAAATATCCATGTAGGATGTTATGTTTTTATTTTTTTATTATTATTTTTTTATATTTATTTTTTTATTTGGCGATGGACTTTGGTTCAGGAGACTCAGTCATTGTTATAGCGACACAGTTTCCAGTTGGAATTCCCTTAAAATAGCTTAGCTTTTCCTTGTGTCCCCGCTGGCAGCCATGTTTACAGTGAGAGCGATCGTCCAGAATTCATCAGCTAATCCCAGCACGGCCTGTTAACATTTTAATATCGTGGTGATTAGCACCAATCCTAACCCCCAGACACCAAACCCTCCCTCCATCCCTCCCTCCCTCGCTGCCATCCCAGGCCCCGGCTTCTCTCCCTGGGGAAGCCGACCATGCGAGTCCCCGGGATTAAGGCCACTCGGTGCTTTGGAGTCTGGAGCCCTGAAAGTTAAACCCTGTGGATGTTTGCCATTTCATTTCTCTAAGTGGGCGCTGGCCTCTTGTTGTTAGGACGGTTAATTAAAGCGGGATTTATTCAAGAGTGATTTATTCAAAATGCGTCCATTTTCTGTAAATGTTTGAGTTTTGGAGTCCTTCCGTCTAATTGTCTGTTTGTTGAAGTCAAAGTCCTTTTTTTTGTCTGGATTTGTGTGTGTGTGAGACTGGGATGTTGTTTTGGGGGGGGGGGGGGGGGGGGGGTTATTTCCAGATGAATGAGCAGATGTTGCAGTTATTCAAGGGGGATTTATGTCAGGATGCAAACATGCACACACACACACACACACACACACACACACACACACACACACACACACACACACACACACACATACACACACATTCATACCGGACTTCATGTCATTAAGTATGCATTCCAACAATCACACACACACACAAAAGGTCCCAGAGTTAGACTGGATACGAACTGTTCATATAATAGTTTCTAAGGAGTTATAAAAAGGTAAAATTTAAGTTATTTTGATGTGAAACAAGAAAAATATACTTATATATTGGTCTGGTAAGCTAGCTATTAGCTGTTAGCAGCTAGCATCACTTACGCCGCGGCCTTTTCCAACAGGAAACTGAAATTTGCGTACGCATACCACTCTCACGTACATACCCAAAATGTACCTGGACCTGATTTCAGTCCAGTAGGTGGCAGTAATGTAGTGGCTACTTCCACTTTTATCGACATAAGTACGCTCATCATGACCCAAGCAAGAGTTTGCCTCTTGTGTTTGTGTTTGTATTCCTTTCAAAATGGGATTCTGGTTCTGGTTCTGGATCTCCTCGCAGAACCTCTCTTCACAACTAGCATCATCTCCTTCTTCTTCATCGTCGCGTCTTTGCTAACCGCTAAGCGTGCACCATCGTCATGGACTCTAAAGTGTTGATAGCTCAAGTTCTCAAATTTTGGACTGAAATTGGATGCCCACTTAAGGTCCCACCTGTATCCGGTTTTTTAATGAGCTAACATAAATAGTAGGTAGCTCCACTGTCCATTTCCACCATCAAAACAATCACATTAGCATTAGCATTGCATTCCCAGAACATTCCTTGACTGACAAGGACGTTTTTTGTTGCCACCAGTCTTGCTTCACGGTTGTGTGGGGGATCTTCTTTGTGTTCGTCCTCTTTCAGACCACCAACAAGGAAGAGGCAGAGCAGTTTTGGAAAGCCACTTACGTGAAACCGTCCGCAGGCTTGTCCCGTAGCACGAACCTCCGCCGAGCCGGTAGCATCAAAGACCTGATTAACAAATTCTCCGGCTCGGAGTACGTCTCCGCTTACGGGACTCTTCAAAGTCCTGCGTCCGGAGTGGGACGGAGCCAGAGGTGGGTCTCCATGGAGGCCCTGCACTCCGCAAAGTCGGGCAAAGTTGAGGGTCCGGTTCCCAGCATCAAAGTGAGTCCGCCGCTCAAAGAGCCCGGAAAAGGAGAGGCCAAGTCTGCCAAAGAGACTCGGATCGCTGCGAGAATGGACTGTTCGGCAGAAGACCGCGTCGAGAGCGCCGACCCCCTACCGAGGAACAAAGCTCAAACCGTAGCGGACTCTGGTAGAGACTCCATGGCCGACTCTGGAATGGGATCGGTAAGAAAAAAAACAAAACAAAACACCGGTGAAGTCTTTGCATGAAATGAAAATCTTGCATCCCTACGTGAAGACGGCACGACGGCACGACCCCGCAAGGTCGTTGAATGCATCTCGTTGCATGGCTAACAAAAATAAAAACGCCGCTCTCAATCCGCATGATGACTGGAGCAAATTTAACCACGTCAAGACTCTAAAGCACTACTAATCAAAAGTGGCCTCACAGATCTACCACTCACTCTCTTTGATTCTTTCACCTTGCAAGTTTTTGCCTGTGGACTAAAATAATAACCCTCTCACTACAGTCGTGTTGATTTTTTTGCTGCATGAAGTGATTATGACGCACTCGACTTTTTTGGTCTGACACTTTGCTTGGTGAGAAATAAGGCTTCTCGTCTACAGAACGTACCAACGCTGCGTGAAGTAATTACCGACTTAATGCCTTGTTTTTTTTTATGTCTGTTCGTCACGATCATCATGTCCCTGTGTTTCATGTCCAGATACATCATTTGTCCATCTGTTTAGCTGCTGGTTTAGCGATTCTCCGTATATTTGTTTTAGTGCTGTGCAATAGGCTAACGCGCGTTAACGCACGACACGTTCCCATGACGACCGAGCGGTAAAAAGACGCGCATGACGTCGTGTTTACATGCTGCGACACCGGAGTCCAATCGCCGTTTACCAGTTAGATCCATTAGCTGCATTAGCCGCTAGCGCTAAAAGGAGGCACTAACAAATAACCAGCGTACCTGTGTACCTGTACGTATGTGTGCCTCTGTTTTTAAAGATTAGCGTCACTTTAGAGACTAATTTTAACAATCTGGAGTCACGTGAACATGACGTCGCGCGCATCTTTTCCCGGTCAGTCGTCATGGAAACACGTCGTGCGCTAACGTTGACGCATTTGACAGCACTAATTTGTTTACCAAGAATCAAAAATGCGCAAAACCTAAATATTGCAATAAAAAAATCTAATTGTAAATAGCTATAAAATATCGCTATACCTTTTTTATACTCTTATGAGGTGGGGTTTTTTTTGCCAGTGTTTATCGCAATCGTACTTTGTTGATTTTTTAGAAATATCGCTTTTATTTTGCGAAAAACTGTAACACAAAATTTGTTCTGCAACTTAAAAAAAACTCTTTTATCTGTAAATGAATATCAAAGATATGACAATAACAATAGAAATCAATTTTAGTGTGGTTTAGCTAACATTTAGCCCATGACCTGGAGACGATGACTCTCCTGTGGCTAACGCTACTGCTAGCAGTGTGCATAATTAATTGCTAACATTAGCTTTAATCAAGTTAGCAGCTAGCTAAAGTTCCTCGCCCATTTTCCGCCTTTTCACCTGGTCTTAACAGATGGTGTTAACTTGTAAAACAAGTGTTCTCTGACGCTAGAAGAATCTGGAGTTAAAATATGAAGTTATTGAAGTTATTTAGGTATATATATTAGTTATATATATATATATATATATAGCACTTTTCGTTCAAGGCAGTGCAACTCAAAGGAAAACAGGATAAAAAACGATAATCTAAGAAAAACAACTCAGCGCCAGCCCAACATTTGGCCGGTATTATGTATTAAAAACTGTAAGAAGTGAGTGAAGAAAGGAAGGAAGTGACAAAAGAAGTGAGGAAAGGAAATGAAGTGAGGAAACGGCCGTTAGGGAAAACACGAGAGACTAAAATATAACTAATATGCTAAAAACTGGAGGTAAACGAACACTAAAAAGAGACTTAAAGGTAGAATAAAATGAATTGTGAGGTAAAAAAACGTTGAAATAGCACATTTAAAAACAAAAATAGTTAGCATAAAACATTTAAAAATGATGCATAGCATAGTGAATACACGTAACTAATCACTAAGTAAATAACTAATAAAGTTAAATCCGCTTCTGTTTTGACGTTACATGCAATTTAAGCGCGTGACAAACGTGCGTCGCGTTTAGCGTGAACTCTCCGTCGCCGCGTTAGCTCGTCGCTCGTCAGCGTCAGCGTCCACAGCTGTAGCGGTAGCAGCGGAGTTTTTTTGTGCGATCGCCCGGCGAACGTCGTCAAAACATTTCATCGCAAAAAAAAAAAAAAAAAATAATAATAGTCCGTCGATATTTTGTCCAGCTGTTCGCCCAATATGTTCCGTTCCGTTTCTGTCAGTCGTACGTCGACGCCGTCTCTGTGGAGTCCTTCTGCCCCCTGGTGGCCGCAGAAGACGCTTCGAGATATTCTTGGAAAAGTTGATTGATTTGATTTATATTCTTCACAGAGATTAATCAGTGTGTTAATTTCTTTAGATTTTCAGCTTTTTTATATTTGATCATATAATGCCATTTGTCCACCTTCCTCATCCTCACGTTCCCTCTCCCCCAGGAGTCTGAATTTGACCTGAACAAGCAGCCCGACAGTCCCACAGAGGAGGGACCGTCCACACCCAGCGCCACGATCGTCAACCAGAACCCCAAGTATCAGCTGTTCCTCAACAACGACCTGAGGACCAACGGACTGAGCGGCGGCAAGGACGCCGACGCCCCTTTGGGAGCCGGCGGGTCGGCGGGCGAGAACGGCCCCCGACTGTCCCGGTGGGAGACGACCCGGCTGGAGCCCAACCAGTACCGGGGCTCCCTGGAGTCCCTGACCTCACGGGACTGGGACATGACGTCCGACAGGGTGAGTGAGGCAGACCGTGAATGTGTGTGTGTGTGTGTGTGTGATAATAAGATCCTGGAAAAACCCACTGCTATGGTTGTCAAACAGTGCCATCTTCTGGACAACACGGGTGATGGCATTTATAGTGTTATTGTGATTATTAGTATTGTATAAAGTAGCTTAAAGGGATATTTTCAGAGTAAAAGTACAAGTATGTTACCAGAAAATGTTTAAATAATATTACTTAAGTAAAAGTATATAACATTTACTGTACTTAAGTACACAATGTAGTAAAAGTACACATTTATTCTATTTAGGAAATGTAGTGGAGTAAAAGTAAAGTTGCTAGGGATATATATAACAAAGTAAGTATTTGTACTTGAGTACAGTAATGAAGTATTTGTACAAATGTAGAACTTTCATTTTGCCATATTTCTATTTAAATGATCCGTATCGTAACATTGTTCCTTTCCAGTTTTTGGACCGTACCATCTTTTGGACTAAACACAAATATAAGGTTTCTCATTGGCCGTCCTCTTTGTCTACGTGTTATCACAATGTCCTGTTTTTACCAGTTCAGTTTTTTTTTAAATTTTATTAAAGAAATTATTATTATTTGTTTTTTTTAAATTAAAATGACAGTTGAGAAACCTTCACATGTTCACATTCTTTCACAAATCAAATATAATCACCTGAATTTCAAGCACCTTTTTTGTTTCGAATTAAAAAAAGAAGTGGACGTTCATCACACTCCGCAGTAAAATCTCACTTGTAATTACGTGTAATTCACACCTAATAATGTGAATTATTTAATCATCCCGTTTAAAGTAATAAATGTACCAACTTCTATTATTACCGACATCTACATTATCTATCATTTTTGTTTTCCTGCGTCTTATGTTGTTTATTTGTTTGTTTACAGCTGGGTGTTGTTGACAGTCCTCCCCGAGTGTTCAACAGTCCGTACTCTACGGCTACCTCCATGGATTATAATCCCGTACATCGAATGTCAGAGTACAAGGTGAAGTCCTATTTAAAATGTTACTTCAATTATTTGATTTATTCATTTATATTTACTTGTATATTTGTTTATCTATATACTGTATATTATTATTAATATATATACTATATACGCATTTAGAGTGTTGTTATGAACTGCTATTGCTAGACTACATAAACATGTATCGGGCTAGCCAATGTTAGCTGTTGTGAGCCATCGTTAGCAGCAGCATGTACAGCTTTGTTATTAACTGCTGTTGCTAACAATATCAGTTGAGAAAGGCTAACATGTCTTGGACTAGCCATTGTTAGCTAGTGTTATCGACTGGTTTTGCTAACAATATGAGTTGAGAAAGGCTAACATGTCTCGGGCTAGCCATTCTTAGCTATCGTTAGCCATTGTTAGCTATTTTTAGCAGCAGCATGTACAGCTTTGTTAACGACTGGTTTTGCTAACAATATCAGTTTAGAAAGGCAAACATGTCTCAGACTAGCCATTCTTAGCTATTGTTAGCCATTGTTATCCATTGTTAGCAGCAGCACGTACAGCTTTGTTATCAACTGCTGTTGCTAACAATATCAGTTGAGAAAGGCTAACATGTATTGGGCTAGCCATTGTTAGCTAGTGTTATTGACTGGTTTTGCTAACAATATTAGTTGAGAAAGGCAAACATGTCTCAGACTAGCCATTGTTAGCTAGTGTTAGCCATTGTTCGCTATTGTTAGCAGCAGCAGCATGAACAGCTTTGTTATCAACTGCTGTTGCTAATAATATCAGTTGAGAAAGGCTAACATGTATTGGGCTAGCCATTGTTAGCTAGTGTTATTGACTGGTTTTGCTAACAATATTAGTTGAGAAAGGCAAACATGTCTCAGACTAGCCATTGTTAGCTAGTGTTAGCCATTGTTAGCTATTGTTAGCAGCAGCAGCATGAACAGCTTTGTTATCAACTGCTGTTGCTAACAATATCAGTTGAGAAAGGCTAACATGTATTGGGCTAGCCATTGTTAGCTAGTGTTATCGACTGGTTTTGCTAACAATGTCAGTTGAGAAAGGCAAACGTGTCTCAGACTAACCATTCTTAGCTATTGTTAGCCATTGTTCGCTATTGTTAGCAGCAGTAGCATGAACAGCTTTGTTATCAACTGCTGTTGCTAACAATATCAGTTGAGAAAGGCTAACATGTATTGGGCTAGCCATTGTTAGCTAGTGTTATTGACTGGTTTTGCTAACAATATTAGTTGAGAAAGGCAAACATGTCTCAGACTAGCTATTGTTAGCTAGTGTTAGCGACTGGTTTTGCTAACATTATCAGTTGAGAAAGGCAAACATGTCTCAGACTAGCCATTGTTAGCCATTGTTAGCTATTGTTAGCAGCAGCAGCAGCAGCATGTACAGCTCCGTTATCAACTGCTGTTGCTAACAATATCAGTTGAAAAAGACTAACATGTCTTGGGCTAGCCATTGTTAGCTAGTGTTATCGGCTGGTTTTGCTAACAATATCAGTTCAAAAAGGCAAACGTGTCTCAGACTAGCCATTGTTAGCTAGTGTTATTGACTGGTTTTGCTAACAATATCAGTTGAGAAAGGCAAATGTGTCTCAGACTAGCCATTCTAAGCTATGTTAGCCATTGTTAACTATTGTATCGTTACGATATTTCACTTTTCTGGACACAGTGTCCCACAGTGTCTCACAGTGTCTCACAGTGTCTCCGTCCTCGTCCCTCCAGGTGCAGAGTGGACTGTCTCCGGCCACCTCAGAGATGAACATTTACAGCATGAACAACCGCAGCACGAGTCCCGTGGGCATCAACACCTCGGTCAACATGAACGCGCATCGCTCGCGGTTCTCCACCTACGACACTCTGAGGAGGAGGCCGGAGGTCGTCATGCCTGCTCCACACATGCCCACGCACTACAGCATGCGCTCGGCCACTCTGGGCGCGCCCCACAACTCAAAGAACTACATCGAGGAACTGACCAAACAGCTGGACGTCCAACAGAAGGTGAGTCTGGTCAGGTTAATCTGGTTAATCTGGTTAATCTGGTTAATCTGGTTAATCTGGTTAATCTGGTTAATCTGGTTAATTCGATCCGTGACCGTCTACACCTGTCTGATGATCGTAAAGAGATTATAAACTCAAAATGTGTTTGTTTTTGTGCAGCGGAACCAGTTCCTCGAGGCAGAGAGTCTGGAGATGGAGAAGGAGAGGAACCAGATCAGGTACACTTCACTCTCCTGAACTCAACTTAACTTAACTTAACTTGACTTGACTTAACTTAACTTAACTTAACTTAACTTAACTTAACTTAACTTAACTTAACTTAGGTATGAGATGCGAGGTCTCCTGGTGAACAACGAGGACCTGCTGAGGACAAACACTCAACTGTCCAACGAGATGAAGAAGATGAGGGAGCAGATGATGGAGATGGAGAGAGAGAACCATATGATGTCTGAGAAGTACAGAGAGATGGAGGTAAAGAACGAACCAACGAACGAAGAGAGGGAGGGAGGATGAAGCAGGTGGAAACGTTCATGTGTTCACGACACTCGTGTGTGTGTGTGTGTGTGTCTTTGTGAAGGTGGAGGTGAGACAGGCGCGGGACATCATGGTGGAGGCCAACACTCAGGAGTACGCTTTCAACTACCTGCAGCAGTCGCTGAAGAACAAGATCCAGGACACTGAGGTAGGTTTTTCAGGGACTAAGAACTGAAACAAGCTTCTGCTGACTCGTGTTTCTCATCAGAAATGTATCACATGTTTAATTTTGGCGATTTTTTAAACAAACAAAAATAAAACAAGTGCATTTTTTTGTATGCAAAAAAGTCCAAAATATGGTTTCTCACATTTACATTTTCAAATTTTACTCGATTGTCGACGGACATATTTAATTTCCTTTGGTGTGAGTCAATGTTAAATAAAATAAAATAAAATTAAATTAAATTAAATTAAATTAAATTAAATTAAATTAAATTAAATTAAATTAAATTAAATTAAATTAAATGATTGTATTTATTTGTATTTGTTTTAAACATATCTATGTACATGATTTAAATTTTAGTTCTATTTTTCATTTGTGTATTGTATTTTAAAAGTTTTATATTTTAAATGTTGTATTCTTAATATATATATATATATATATACAATTACATTTTTAATTAAATTTAAATTAGATTTAAATTCATCTATACATTTATAAAAATGTACACAAGTATCTATATGTTTAACATAATACATTGAAATTAATAAATAACTGTATTTTACAATATTAACTTTAATTAGTACTTTAAGTTTTCTTTCAGAGTTACTATTTTTATTTTTTGTACCTTCTTATAAACTCTTAAAAAATTATATTGGTGAAAGAAAATGATCTTATATATAAGTTTTTTTTGGTAAAAGTGTGTATGTGTACACCTGTATTTGCATCTTTACGGGGACCAAGACTTTACACAACACAGTGAGGACCTCTTTTTTTTTTGTTTTGGTTTTAAAGTTGAATGCGTTAGAATTCATTTTAAGGGTAAGGATATGATTTAGTTTATTTTCAAAATTTTATTGAAGCGCCTGAAATGTATTGTATTAATAACGGGTCCCCACAAAGATGGTATTAACCTAAACACTGCGTGGTGTGTTCAGGAAAACCTGGACAAGCAGTCGCAGCACGCTCAGACTCTGAGCGAGAAGTTGTGGCTGGCAGAGCGACAACTGGAGGAGTTCGAGGTGGACAAGGAAACCAAGGACAAGAAGACGTTTGAGCTCACCAGCACCATCATCAGGCTGGAGACAGAGGTGCGGCCGCTGCTGCTGCTGCTGGTTTCTCTTTTACGAATCTTTATCATCGTGTCGTATCTTTAACATCTTGTGTGTGTTATTTTAGCTCAGCGAGGCCGTGCAGGTGTCCACGCAGGCGGCGGCGGAGATGAACCTGCAGAAGAAGCTGCGCGACGACGCCCACCTGAGGGTGGAGGAGCTGGAGGAGGCTCTGCTGGAGAAGGAGCAGGAGGTGCAGAAGCTGCAGATCATCGTCGGCAGGCTGCAGGGAGAGGTATTTTAACACTTTTAACACCCCCAGAAACCTTTTAATACTGGGTTAGAGAATCAGTCAATCACAGGTGTGTGTGTGTGTGTGTGCAGGTGTCTGGTAAGCTGATCGATAAGGAGCGGACTCTGGAGGAGGAGATCCAGCTCAGAGAGCGACTCCAGCTGCAGTGCAAACAGGCCGAGAGGACGGTGGACGACCTGCACATGGAGCTGCAGGCCGTGAACCAGGCCAGAGACGACCTGTCCAAACAGCTCAAACAGGCCCAGGTACGCGTCGGAGTGCACTATATACATATACATATGTACATATATGTATATAAATACTTGATATTTATATACATATACAGTATATATGGATTATAATCCCCTGCATCGAATGTCAGAGTACAAGGTGAAGTCCTATTTCAAATTTTACTTCAATTATTTGAATTATTCATTTATATTTACTTGTATATTTGTTTATCTATATACTGTACATTATTATTACTATATACGCATTTAGAGCGTTGTTATTGACTGCTATTGCTAAGACTACTAGTTGAGGAACATAAACATGTATCAGGCTAGCCATTGTTAGCTATCGTTAGCAGCAGCATGTACAGCTTTGTTATTGACTGGTTTTGCAAGGGCAAATATCTCTTGGGATAACCATTGTTAGCTTGTGTTATTGACTGGTTTTTCTAACAATAGCACTTGAGAAAGGCTTACATGTCTCAGACTAGCCATTGTTAGCTATTGTTAGCTACCGTTAGCAGCAGCAGCATGTACAGCTTTGTTATCAACTGCTGTTGCTAACAATATGAGTTGAGAAAGGCAAACATGTCTCAGACTAGCCATTCTTAGCTATTGTTAGCCATTGTTAGCTAGTGTTAGCAGCAGCAGCATGAACAGCTTTGTTATCAACTGCTGTTGCTAACAATATCAGTTGAGAAAGGCTAACATATCTTGGGCTAGCCATTGTTAGCTAGTGTTATCGACTGGTTTTGCTAACAATATGAGTTGAGAAAGGCCAACGTGTCCCAGGCTAGCCGTTATTAGCTATCGTTAGCCATTGTTAGCAGCAGCATGGACAGCTTTGTTAACAACTGGTTTTGCTAACAATATCAGTTGAGAAAGGCTAACATGTCGCAGACTAGCCATTCTTAGCTATTGTTAGCCATATGTACATGTATGTATATATATATATATAAATATTTGATGTTTCTGCGTCTTTCAGGAGAAGATGATCGACCTGGAGAGCGATCTGGAGGAGCTGCACGACAGCGAGCAGCGATGGGCCTCCAAACACAAGAGGACCATCGAGCAGGTGAAATAGAATGAGGACGAATGAGTTCAGGTCAATTCAAAAAATATTCATTTTATGGTTCACTGACATGTTTCCTGTGTGTGTGTGTGTGTGTGTGTGTGTGTGTGTGTGTGTGTGTGTGTGTGTGTGTGTGTGTGTGTGTGTGTGTGTGTGTTCAGACGGAGCAGCTGCAGCTGAAACTCATTCAGGAAAAGGATCTAAACGATCAGCTGGAAACTGACAAGGCTGTGACTGAGAGACAGGTACGGTGTGTGTGTGTGTGTGTGTGTGTGTGTGTGTGTGTGGGGGGGGGGTGTTTTTAACCAACAAAGTGAGGTCATTTTTACAAAGTGAGGACATTTTGCCCGGTCCTCACTTTGTTTTCATTGAAATCACTTCCTTGGGTTGTAAACATATAGCTATACTCTGTTTTTAACGGCGGTCTTCGATTTGGTACAAAACCCTGTTTTCCAGCCCCTGGTGTTTCACACACTTACTGCTCTGGGGCTCCACCTGCAGACATGTTATGGTACTGCACCCCAGTAGTTCTTTATAGATGTCATAATTGTGTTGATTTATAAAGTGGAAATTCCGGTCCTCACTTTGTCAGCACTTATACCCGGTCCTCAGTATGCAGCAAGTACAAGAATGTGTGTGTGTGTGTGTGTGTGTGTGTGTGTGTGTGTGTGTGTGTGTGTGTGTGTGTTCATTTACAAGTTCAAACAGTAAAGTGTCATTTGAAAACAGTAAAAACAAGCAGGCACAAAGCAGCAAAAAAATTTATAGGAAAACTACTACAATAATCTAATGGTGACACTTTTTGGTGAAAATTAATGAGGACATTTGACCTTGTGGGGACATTTTGTCTGGTCCTTGCAACTTTAAAGGACTTTTTGAGGATTAAGACTTGGGTTTTAGGGTGAGCATTGTGTTTAATTTAGGGTAAGAGTTTTTAGTTGTGATGGTAGGGAAATGAATCCAGCAGTGCTCTCTGGTGGACCAGGTGTGTAATGACACTGTGTATTTATTGCCTGTGATAGATATGCCTGTGCTACTCTCTTTAGTTTCTTATTTTACAAAGTATTTTTATTGATATTTATTTATTATAACTGTGGATGTTTTTGCAGTTGCGCGAGCTGCGTCTGGAGGTGGACGAGCTGCAGAGCTCCAGGGTTCAGGAGGACGTCATCTCCAGAGCCGAGAGCAGAGTCAAGGAGCTGGAGAACTTCCTGAGGACCGAGGAGAGGTCAGTGACAACAACAACAACAACAACAACAACAACAACAACAAAAAACATTTACAACCAACGATTCGAGTCATATTATAAACATAATGTTTTTGTGTTGTTGTGCAGGAACAAGGCCGTTCTCACAAACACCATCAGCAAGTTGGAGAGGAGAATCAACGAGCTGAGTGATCAGATGGAGGAGGAGCACAGGATATCTACTGAGCAGAAAGATCTGGTGAGACTCGTCACTGGTTTGCACGGAAAAAAATCAAATATACTGTAAATTTTAAATAATTACAGGGATAATGAGGAGGCAGAAGCGAGAATGTTTATGTTGAGGTCTGTTCTGGCAAATCAACAACCCCCGACAGAGGATTCTAAGATGGCTGCCACTCGTACAAACACGATTTCTTCTACTAATTAAATCAGTCGTACACATAGTGTTAGTTGCTAGAAATACTAGTGCTGTCAAACGTTAACGCGTCAACGGCGTTTAGCGACGTTAACGCACGACGGGTTTCCATGACGACTGACCGGAAAAAGACGTCATGTTTACGTGACTCCCGATTGTTAAAATGAGTCTCTAAAGTAACGCTAAACTTTAAAAACAGAGGCACACAAACGCAGTACACAAGTACGCTAGTTATTTGTTAGCGCTTCTCTTTTCGCTTAATAAACAGACCGCTCCAGTTTGACTGTAGGCGCGCTAAAAGGAGCTAAGGCAGCTAACGTAGCTAACTGGTAAACGGTGCCTGGACTCCGGCGTCGCGGCACGTAAACATGACGTCATGCGCGTCTTTTTTCCGGTCAGTCGTCATGGAAACGTGTCATGCGTTAACGTGTGTTGCGTTAACCTATTGCACAGCACTACAAAATGCTAATGCGTAGCGTTGTTGTCGCCTAACAATGGCTAACCTGAGATATGTTTACATCTATGTTTAGATGTTGAGACGGGTCATTGATTGGCAGAAACAGACATTTATTATGCATTGTTTTTTTTGTTTTTTTTTGCAGTGTCAGGTTTATTTTCAAAAAACTGACATATTTGTCCCTGGCGGCAAAAAATGTCACCTTCCCAAAAACGGCTGTAAGAATCTTAAATATTAGTTCTACATTTTTCCAAAAATGAATATCCTCTGGTAAATTTGAGCTTTATTCATTCAACACAGACAAAATTACTTGACAATAAAAAATTAAAAAACGGAACGGCACTTAATGTCCCGAGGAACTCTGAAGGGTTTTAACCCCTATGGAAGCCCTGGAGGTTCCAAAATCGTCCAAAAGTGAGTGACTTTTGTTGCGCAACTGAATGGTTTTTCTTCTCCCACAGATGAACCAGAGGATCCGCTCCCTCAAGCGTCAGCTGAACGAGACGGAGGAGGAGGCGAGCAGGAAGGAGGCGCAGTATCGCCACACCCAGAGAGAACTGACCGAGGAGCGGGAGACCAGCAGCCGCCTGCAGAGGCAACTGCTCGACCAGCACCTGCAGTCAAAGTACGCAACTCAAAATGTCGTACGGTTGTTGGTTAGAGCTAGCATGTTTAGCAAGTCCATCCAGTTGTTGTTGTTGTGAACGGAACATCTCAAGAAGTTGTTGAGGAAATTCTCAGAAATTTGGCAAAAACGTTCACTTGGACTCAAGGATGAACAAATTCAAAATTGGTTATGAAAAGTCAAGATCACTGTGGTCTGAAAACATCTCAAGATATGCTGAGATTTGGTAGAAACAATAACTGACTAGAATTAGGTGGTTACGCTAACCCTAGCTATCAATATCTCAAGAACATCTTCATCAATCACTTGGACTCACAAATGAACTGACTAGAATTTGGCGGTTGAAGGTTTAACTATCAATATCTCAAGAATGCCTTGAGGAAATTCTCTCAAATTTGGCAAAAACGTTCACTTGGACTCAAATATGAACAAATTCAAAATTGGTTATGACAAGTCAAGATTACTGTGGTTTAAAAAACACCTCAAGATACTCTGAGATTTGGTAGAAACAATAACAGAGTAGAGTTTGGTGGTTACGCTAACCCTAGCTATCAATATCTCAAGAATATCTTGAGGAAATTACCTAAAATTTGGCAAAAACGTTCACTTGGACTCAAATATGAATAAATTCAAAATTGGTGATGAAAAGTCAAGATTACTGGTGTAAAAATGCCTCAAGATACTCTAAGATTTGGTAGAAACAATAATGGAGTAGAATTTGGTGGTTACGCTAACCCTAACTATCAATATCTCAAAAACATCTTAAGGAAATTCAAATTTGGTACAAACAATCACTTGGACTCACAAATGAACTGACTAGAATCTGGCGGTTTGAGGTTTAACTATCAATATCTCAAGATTGTCTTGAGGAAATTACCTCAAATTTGGCAAAAACATTGACTTGGACTCATCGGTGAACTGTTGTAGATGGTTGTCGAAGGTCAAAAGGGTCAAGATTACTGTGGTCTATAGACAAACCAAAGATTATATCTCCTTTCAGATTTGGTACAAAGAGTCACAGAATTTGGTAGTTAAAGGCACCGTATGTAAGAATGTGGCCAAAAACGGTTACTACATTCAAATTCAAAATACAGAGGTCTTTTAGGTTTTGTTTTCTGACGTAACTGGCAACCTGTGGTTGCTCGGCAGCTGAGACTCTACTGACTGCAATGATTGGTAGACGGCGGTAGGTGGCGCCACATGATTTCCAAACATAAACATGATTTGCAGTTTGCAAAATACTTTTTTTTTAATGCAAAATATTTTGTCTGTACTGTTGTTGTTGGTGAGTTCAGTTTGTTATATGAACATTATTCCTGAGTCTCTGTGACATATTAGGAGGATTTTATGGCCTTTAGTTGCTTTAGATTTATTTCATAATGCACCTTTAACAAAGACCACTGTGACTTTGCAAATCATGTTTGAGGAAAAAAAAAATCTTCCGATTTGTTCCAAACGTTCACTTGAACTCGAGGACAAACTAATTAAAAACGTGGCGCTCTCAGGTCGACGTGACCTCGCGGAAACATGGTTTTTGCCTCGTGAGCGTGATAAAGACTCCAGTTCTCTTATTATTTCCTTTATTTTTAAATTAAACAAACCTCTCACTCACTCTCTCTCTCTCTCTCTTTCTCCAACAGGCGTAAGGAAGCTCTGACCATTCGTCAGACTCTTGATAACCTGAGGCTGGACCTGAGCGTCGACGATGAAGATGAAGAACAGCAGCAGCAGCAGCAGCAGCAGCCACCGCCTCAGGAGCTGACGGAGAACGTCTCCAAAGTGTGAACCCAAAACACTCAATCAGTCAATCAGTAAAACATAAATCTGTGTATATAAACGTCTGATTTTAATGAGACTCTCAGCCGACGTGACGGCACACACAAATTATACCAGGATTTATTATTTTTCTGTTGTGTTTGTTCACCAATAATAATAATAATTATTATTAATAATAATAAATTACAAAGCTAATTTGGTAATTGAGGCAAATAAGTTCAGGAATTTATAACCAATTCTCCATAAATGTCCATTATTTATCGCCCTCTCCTGGTGGCCGACAGGAAATCCATCCGACACTAATCCATTTTATTTCGATTGGACACACTTTTTTTCTTGGCCACTAGGGTGGTGTTTTTTGTTTTTTTTTTACGTTAAAATTAATTTACGATTCTATTCCGTTTTCAAAACCAGTATTTATCGGACTCGGCGTACATACTGCGATGTATTTTTGAGTGACCAAACTAACAAAACGTATCAACGAGAAGTAGCGAGAAGCTAAATACGACTAGCTTTATTGTCGCATTATTTATCGCCCTCTCCTGGTGGCCGACAGGAAATCCATCCGACACTAATCCATTTTATTTCGATTGGACACACTTTTTTTCTTGGCCACTAGGGTGGTGTTTTTTGGTTTTTTTTTACGTTAAAATTAATTTACGATTCTATTCCGTTTTCAAAACCAGTATTTATCGGATTCGGCGTACGTACTGCGATGTATTTTTGAGTGACCAAACCAACAAAACGTATCAACGAGAAGTAGCGAGAAGCTAAATACGACTAACTTTGTTGTCGCATTTTTTATCGCCCTCTCCTGGTGGCCGACAGGAAATCCATCCGACACTAATCCATTTTATCTCGATTGGACACACTTTTTTTCTTGGCCACTAGGGTGGTGTTTTTTGTTTTTTTTTTACGTTAAAATTAATTTACGATTTCTATTCCGTTTTCAAAACCAGTATTTATCAGATTCGGCGTACATACTGCGATGTATTTTTGAGTGACCAAACCAACAAAACGTATCAACGAGAAGTAGCGAGAAGCTAAATACGACTAACTTTGTTGTCGCATTATTTATCGCCCTCTCCTGGTGGCCGACAGGAAATCCATCCGACACTAATCCATTTTATCTCGATTGGACACACTTTTTTTCTTGGCCACTAGGGTGGTGTTTTGTTTTTTTTTTACGTTGAAATGGCGAATTGATTTACAATACTATTCCGTTTTCAAAACCAGTATTTATCGGATTCGGCGTACGTACTGCGATGTATTTTTGCGTGACCAAACTAACATTACGTATCAACGAGAAGTAGCGAGAAGCTAAATACGATTAGCTTTATTGTCGCATTATTTATCGCCCTCTCCTGGTGGCCAACAGGAAATTCAACACTAAGCCATTTTATTTCGATTGGACACACTTTTTTTCTTGGCCACTAGGGTGATGTTTTTTTACGTTAAAATGGCTAATTAATTTACGATACTATTCTGTTTTAAAAACCAATATTTATCGGACTGCTGTGTATTTTTGCGTGACCAGACCAAAACACACCAACGAGAAGTAGCGAGAAGCTAAATACGACTAGCTTTATTGTGGCAGAAAAACACCCTTTCACAATAAAACGAGCTAATTATTTCCTCTGTAGAATCAAAAAATGTTTTTTTGACTCAACAAATCACTGTTTTCCCGTAACTTTCTTTGCCGTCACTTTTAGTGTTTAGATTAACGTGTAACACATTTATCTGCAGTATTTTTGAACGTATCCCGCGCAGGCTGTTGACATATCATGTTTAAAAAACGATAACACGAAAAAACCAATTGAGATTTAGAGATTATTTATGTTGAATTCTTGCGTTTATGTTGACGAATTGATGAATTTTCCTGAATGTGCGGTTGCTTGTTTGTGGGGGCCGAGAATAATTCTTTAGGGAATGAAATGATGCGTACGTGTTGTTGTTGTTGTTGTTGTTGTTGTTGTTTATCAGGTATTTAAGGGGGTTTTGCTGCTGTATCTCTGGGCCTCCCTCATACATGAGATTTAAGGGATGAGAATTATTTAGAAGATGAAGAAAATCACCATTAATAGTGTGTGTGTGTGTGTGTGTGTCTCTCTTGAGTTGGTTGTGTTTTAATTCGGATTCACACAAATGCGCGTTAAACACATTTAGAATGTACAGTAATAGGTTTACTTTAAATGCAGTTTAAAAAAAAAAAAAGGATAAGTGCAGGTATGAAATGTTGAAAGTCAAGATTCCTCCCAAGTCTGGTCCTACAGAGAAAAAGCTAGATTAATTTAGTTTAGTTTAGTTTGCGATGGAAAAACCGAACTAGCAAGCTAGGCTAGCATCACCGTTAAGATACCGCGTCACAGAAACAACAACAACGTTGTCTTTTGGTAGAAAAAAAAAAAGGGTAAAAATGTAACATGAATTTAAACCACGCAGTGATGTTTTGTTTATTTTATGTATTTTATGTCATTTATGCTAGCTAGCAGCAGCTAACAGCCTCTTTACAGCTTAGCAGTAGCATAGCAGTTTCCAGCTAAGTATTAACGTCAACTCATGCTAGCCTTTATGCCTTCGACTTTATTTTAGTTCAATATATTTTCAATTATGACAGTTAAAACATTCTTTAAAAAGTATATTGAGCTGTTGCTTCGGCTCTGTTGTCACTTTTAATTTTTTTTTTTTTTTTTTTACACAAAATGTTATGGAAATTTATTTTTTGGGGGGGGTTTTAATTGTTTTCTTTATGAAGAGTTTTATGTGTTTAACTAACAAGTTTATGTTTAATTAACCAAACAATGGAATTGGATCACATAGCTCCCTAGCTAGCCTTATTTATGCTAACTTCCTGCGGTGCACAGTCTGGAATCGAAGGCAAATTCTCGGCTTTAAGGGAGGAATTTTACAAAATTACGGACACAGAACTTTGTGGAAACAAAGATCCGATAAAATACAATGTGGGTGTGAGATGTATGTTAGCGAAAAATGTGGCAGAGGAAAGAAAAGACATTTTAACTGTTAATCTGTGCTTTTATTGTGAAAGGGAAACGACAGGTTGGGGGGGTCAATGAATTTAAAAGATTGGGTGAAAATCAGGCTCTTTCACTGGTTTAATTGATGATGATTTTTGTGCTGCGGCGCCTGAACGTTATTTTTGAATGTTTATTAGAAAGACGAAGCTATTTTTCTTATTTTTCTGACACTCTTTGGATTCTTATGTTTACACCAGTTCATGTATTTTTGTTGTCGTTTTAGGAAATCATGAGTTTTCTCTATGAAAAACATTCATATTTCAGCCGTTGGGAAATTTCTTACGACAACTGTCATTGTCGACACACACAGACACACAAAGAAATGTACAAAGAAATGAAAAATACAACCACTTATTTTTGTAACTTACTCACTCCGTCACATTCTACTGGTTCTGCTGTTCCTGGGTATTTATTTTTACGTTTCATATTCTCTCTCTTTTGGTGAGAAGTTTCTTAAAAACAATATGCAAATAAATTCTCCACTGTGATAATATTATAACGTCTGTGTTTTTTATTTTATTTTGTTTTGTTTTGAAGAAGAAATGTTTGCTTCTTTCCTGGTGCTCCAGCTCCCCCTAGAGGCACCTCAGCACCACTGCAGCACCTCCATGTTTTGTCAGATTTTCACAATATTATTATTTTTGTATGAAAATGTCAAAAAATTGTATTGTAATTTGAAATGTATTAAATTTTGTTGAATTTAATTGAAAAGTTTCACCCGCAAGTTGAACGTCAACGGTTGTTATTGTCCTGCGCAAGCGCGCGCGTGCGACTACTCCCGTCATGCATTTCGGTTTGACGTGATTTTGACGTGATTTTGCGACTCCGAATATTAACGAAAAAATCCTTCGTACGAGCTCGGGAGAGTGAGTACCGGGGAGCCGTGTGTGATTTATACCGACATTCAGCCTTTAAATACGGAGGAAACAGCTGCTGACGTCACCCAAGGTTCAGGTGAGGAAGTTCTGAACCGGCACCGGTCACGGAGCTAATGCTAATGCTAACGCTAACGCTAGCGCTAGCAGCAGCAGCGCCGTCAAGGATTGTAGACCGGAGGACCCGAGACCGGGTTAAACCGGAGGACCCGAGACCAGAGGGTCTTAAACCGGAAGAGATCGGAGGACCCGAGACCGGCGGACCCGAGACCGGAGGACCCGAGACCGGAGGACCCGAGACCGGAGGACCCGAGACTGGATCTGAAACCGGAGAACCGAAGCCCGCAGGATCTGAAACCAGAGAACCGAAGACCGGAGGATCTTAAACCGAAGGACCCGAGACCGGTGGACCCAAGACCGGGGGACCTGAGACCAGAGGGTCTGGAACCGGAGGACCCGAGACCAGAGGGTCTTCAACCGGAGGACCAGATACCGGAGGGTCTTAAACCGAAGACCGGATTAAACCGAAGGACCCGAGCCCGGATTAAACCGAAGGACCCGAGACCGGATTTAACCGGAGGACCCGAGACCGGGTGATCTTAAACCTGAGGACCCGAGACCGGATCTGAAACCGGAGAACCGAAGTCCGGAGGACCCGAGACCGGATCTGAAACGTCCTCATCTAATCCCTGACGATCAATCTGGTAAGTGACTGTGTTTTTGTTTTGTTGTTTTACCCCATGACGATAGTGTTGTTATAATGTGGTGAAAGAGTGTTTACAGTGGCGTACATAGACATTTGGAAGGGCGGGGGGGGGGGGGGGGGGAATTAAACCCTTATTCATAAATCATTCTGATTATCAATCTGTGAGATTTCAAACAAAAACGTTATGTACGTTACTATTCTTTGATGTTTTTAGGGTGACTTTTTTTTTTTATGACTTGCGATGTCATGACTTTTCCGATGTTTGTGACATTTTTCCTTTTTTGGTACATTGTTATACTACAGGTTTTTTTTGTGTGGTTCCGATTAATTCCAATTTCTTGACTTTTCTTGCAATATTTATGACGCCTCACTACATTGCGATGTTTTGACTTTTTCTTAGTACGTTATTATACTACGATGTTTTTCGGGTGGTCCTGATGACTGTGTGATATCTATGACGCCTCACAAAATTGCGATATTTTTTAAATCTTTTTTAGTGCGTTATATACTACGATGTTTCTTGGGGTGGTTTTGATGACCTTTTGCGATATTTGTGACACCTCACTACATTGCGACATTTGTACTTTTTTTAGTACATTATAGTACGATGTTTTTCGGGCGGTCCTGATGACTTTGTGTGATATCTATTACGCCTCACTAAATTGCGATGTTTTTACGTTTTTTTGTACGTTATTATACAACGATGTTTTTCGGGGTGGTTTTGATGACCTTTTGCGATATTTGTGACGTCTCACTACATTGAGATGTTTTCACTTTTTTTAGTACATTATAGTACGATGTTTTTCGGGCGGTCCTGATGACTTTGTGTGATATCTATTACGCCTCACTAAATTGCGATGTTTTTACGTTTTTTTGTACGTTATTATACTACGATGTTTTTCGTTGCGGTTGTGATGACCTTTTGCGATATTTGAGACGTATCACTATATTGTGATGTTTTTACTTTTTTTAGTACGTTATTATACTACGATGTTTTTCATTGTGATGACCTTTTATTGGGGATGTCTCACTACATTGACATTTGAACTTTTTTGATACCTTTCTATGGCATGAAATTGGATAATATTTTGGTAGGCTAAGGCTGCGATCACATTTTGCGATGTTTGTGACACAGAATCTGTCACTTCGACACTTCTGGTCGAGACATAATAAGAAAAGAGCCAAAGGGTAAAAACAACCACAGAGATTTATTTGCAGCTCTGACATTAGAAACACTGAACACATCACAGGTCATTCCATTCTCAGGGCGTCAAACATGCTGACAGTGCAACAAACCCAACAAACACACACAGGCATCGATGCACACGGCGGGGGAAACCAAAAAAACCAAAACAAAAAGAACAAATGTGTACAAACTGCAGGCATCAGAGAGGAGAATTCACGCAGAGAATTTCCAAAAATAAAAGCTCTTAGAGGTACTTTAGGATTAATGAGCCATTTCCATATCGGGCACAAAAACATCAGTGTTTCTTCTTCTTCTTCCTCTTTGCCTCTGTTTTGTTTTTCTATAATCAATAATGCATTAAAATACTCAGTAGCTCACACACTTGAACAGAGGATCAGAGTTAATAACAGGCACAACATGACTCTTCAAAACAGTGTAAACTTCTCGGAAAACGACGTGAGACGACGAGACGATCGGGTTTAAGGCAGTAAAAACAAACGCACACAAAGCTCAACGCTAACGCGAAAGCAAACGTCGGACAAATGGAATCGGAGCGAAGGCGGCGACGACGAGGAGTGCGATAAGAGATGGGAAAAATAACGTAAAAGAAGATTGTCACTGGTAAAAGGCCTTGGTTCACGACGTGAAGAAAAATCGGGATTATTAAAGTTTCGAATACGAGTAAAATCTTAGCCTCAGCTGATACTGTCGCGTGCGTTCCCGGTGTTTCGCGAGATAAGATAAGGTTACGTACAAAGTCCGTGCAAAGATGCTAAATCTGTATAATTCGCTTCAGTACTTTAAATTAAAAATACTTTAAAGCAAAAACGACAATCATTTTTGCATCTTTGCTCTTTTTGCGATGGTTGTTGTGTCCCTGGACTTAAAAATGCTAGTTTGGTTTTCTGTCGCAAGCTAACGCAATCGCCCGCATCTGTGCGAGTAAAACCGTGAAAAATTGCCTTCAACATCTTGGATTTAGGATTCTGTTAAGAATGGCACTTAGTTTAAGACAGAATGCTAACTGAATAATACATGATGTCAAGTATCATTAGAGCCACATTAATTAGTATTTAATATGGCACTGCAGTTTAATGTTGGCAGACGTTAAAAACAAACTTTTACTCGTGGTGTTTTCTGTTTTTATTTGGCACACCCTTCAAAAAAACATGGGAATTAAATTATACTGGTACACGAAAATGACTGGAAACAAACTTCGGTGTCAAACGATACGCAGACGACACTCTTCTAATGATACATAACAGTGTTTTTTTGTATCATGCTGTGCTAACATCGCCTGTTTTTATTTGGCGTACCGTTAGATTTTAATATACACAACAAAGATGTGAAGCCACGGTGCTTTAAAGGTCCAGTAAGGCAGGATATTTAACTTTTTTTTTTTATTAAAATAATCACAAAACATTTCATCGTAATGTAAATAAAGTGAAATTAAAGAGAACTAGACTTGTGAGAAACTTAAAAATTAAAAGTCGTACAGTTAGCGCAATAAAACGAGTGTCACGAGTGGACGGTGATTTTTTCGCAAAATGAATCGTGCGAATGCTCATCTGGTGGGAGGAGCCAAAGAGAGGAAATGTTGCCACATTGTGAAATGAATCTCGGCTAAAGATCCCGCCTACTGCAGCTTTAATTAGCCTCGCATCAGGGAAATCAAAAAATTCTCTTGAACCATCGAGTTTCAGTTATTCAGTGGACAACTTGCATATTGGACCTTTTTAAAGGAAATGATCTTGAAACCAAACCAGATTTTTAACTCCATTTGACAAAGAAATCAATAAAACTGAATTATTTTTGGTTTGTGGACAAAAAACAAAACCTTTTTCCTGACACTTTCTGACATTTTTGGGACCAAACAAGTCCTCGATGAATCGAGAAAATAACTGACGGTTTAATCGAGTATGAAAATAATGGTTATTTGCCGCCAACAACAATATTATACGGATAATCTGATTCTGCGAAACAAGAAAAAAAGACGGTTAAGCTAAAAAAAACCAAAGTAATTTCTTCTCTATTTTTAAACAGTGTGATTCTTCATATTCTGTAAGTTAAATTTCTCATTTAAAGTTGACACATTATAGCAAATTAATGTACAGATATAACAAAACATGTTAAATCAGACAAAAGAAAATCATGTTGACTTTCTTCCAATTATTATATTATATTATATTATATTATATACTGTGTTATATAATTAGTCGTATCATAGCAACATTATTCGTGTAAAGGTGCCCTAAATAAAGCTCTGGATTCAAAAGTGTCAAAGGTCAAAGAAAGGTCGAGCTAAAATCAGCTGCCGTGAGATCGAACGTCACTTGACGGAGGTTTGACGGAGTATTTTCTTTAAAATACGTTCTATATACAAAAAATACTTTTGTTTTACTTAGTAATTTAGTAATTCACGTTCTTAAGTGATTTTTTTCCTCCAGTTAAGTTGTTGGTGATTCACGGTGACCTTTGACCTTCAGAGCAGCTGATAATAATCTGTACCTCTAACCGTGTGAAAGCGTACGCTGATGACGCTCTGATATTGATACATAAACGGTGTTTTAATCCTCAGCTGCACAAACACGCGTGACATGTTACAATCGTACAATTCTACCAACGTATCCCGATACAGTGAAATATCGCAATGTTTTTGCGTGGCGATATTATAGCGATTTTGAGTACGGCTAGTATCGATTTAATTGTTTTAAAATCATGTTACAAAAACACAGTAAACCTTTTGTGGATAAGCATTAAAAAAAAAAAAAAAAATATTAATAATAAATTGCGGTTTCAGTCCACTAGATGGCACCAAGTTGTCACTCTCACTAGAGCTGTTGTGTGAGTATATCATAATATATGATTGAGCAAATATCGTGATATATGTGGCAATTTTTCGAAACTTCCAACGGTTTCAAGGACCTCTGGGAACCTGATAATTGTATTTTAGTTCTTTAAAAAAAACCGGTGTAAAAGCTGGTTTGTGTGACGCGAGTTCTGCGATCGTTTCGATTCGGTCGTGAAGGACGTTTCCAGGGACGAGGACAAATGACGTGTCCTATAAACAATTCTACGTTTAAAAAAAACAAAAAACAACAAAAACTGATTTCTGTTGATTTGATGCGTTTGGAGAAAAAAATATCGGCCTTTATTGAAAATCACACGGAAATTGTAAGTGTAAAAACGACGATTGTGGGCTAATACGGGCGCAACATAGCACGTGTGATAGGCGGGAAAAATTAAAATTTAAAAATAAAGCAGTAACACAGTTATTGAGCATGTTTCAGGAGGAAAAACTTGGAATCCCAAAAATGACATTTAATATATTAATATAGACCGTATTTTTATTTTGAATTCAACCAATACTTTTTATAATTTGTTACAATTATGGGTAAAATAAAACTTTTCCATTTCTGGAATTAGATTTGTGATGATGGAAATACACAAATTGGAAATAAAATATGGATTTAATCATTCGAAACTATTGTGTTTTATTTGTTTGAAAAGACACTTTTTGTTTTGCAACGATCAGAATTTTGTTTGCTCCGATTCTTTTGTTTTTTTGTGCCGTCGACTTCCAACAAAAATAACTGTAAGTAGCTAACGTTTGTGAGATTAAATCCATATTTTATTAGCAATTTAAAGTGTTGTTTGAAAATATTGACACAAATCTAATTCCATAAAACAACAAGGTGGCACATTTTATATGAATTTAATTTTCCTCCCGAACAAAAAAGCTCTGTGGCAGACGCACAGGCGCTGAGACTGTGCTAACGTGAGTGTCCACTAGAGGGCGGTAGAGCTGTGTCACTGACAGAGAAGCGTGAGGTTTGAGACTGAAAAGAAACATGCGGTCAAACGTGACAGACGATGGCGGGAATGTGACGAGTAGAAAGGACGGACGGACGGACGGACGCGTGAGTGCGTGCGTGGTTTCCTGAATCGACCTCTTGACCCCTAACACCCACACTTCTTGGCGGCGGGCTGCTCGTCGGCGAGCTTGGCGGCGCCGTTGCCGTTGGCGGCCTCTGCGGGCGGTTTGTCCACGCACTGCTCCATCCTCTTCATGACCAGGTCCAGCAGCGTGATCACCGTCTTGTCCACTTCGGCGCCCGTCGCCGCACTCGTCTCAAAGTACGGGATCCTGAGAGGGACAACAACGTATGTGTCGTTTATTCTCAAACAGTGGACGGACTTTAGTCCTGGTTCTTAATCATGTCTTTAGAGTGTTTTTAGCGTCGATGAGAACTTATTATCTGCCAATGATGAAATGGAAATTGTAATTTTTACCCACTTTCACAGTGTGTTGTGCCTTAAAATGAAGAAAAACACCTATGAAAAACCTATCTAGCTATACGTATAATTATTTTGAATCTGCAGAACAACCAACCTCTCCTAACAAACAAGTTTAAGAAAATAAAAAACCCCATAATATTATAAATGAATGAGGTTTATTGTCCGATTCTCTCGGGTTAATTTCTTCCTGGAACAGGGTTGTTGTTGCCAGGCAACAGAGGTGTCAGCTGACTGGACACACACCAGGAAGTGACTTGTTGCCTCGTCTAACAGGAAGTCGGTCGTTTACAAAAGTCAGCGTCGTGAACCGTCCGTCTAACTGTGTGTGTATGTGTGTGTGTGTGATGAGACACTTTCTGACCACTATATTAGGTACACCTGTTGAACTGCACGCTCATGTTAATATTTGATCAGATATTTGATGTTGGTGACAAACGAGCTGGTTTAAGAATTTAACAAACTGCACCATAACACCATATTTCTCCCATTTATTATTATTATTTACTATTTAACTATTATTTAGTTTAAAGTGTTCAAGAAAAATGAGGAGAATCCTGGTGTATGAGGTCCAAAAAAGTATTCGAAAAAATTCTATTTAAGCTTACGAGAAAAAAATCATAAAATTGAAAATTCTTCTGGCAATATTCTGAATTTATTCTTCACTTAAGTTTGGCTCTAATACTCCGTTGCAACGTTGCACGTATCTTGTGGGAGTATGTTTAGATTTTGATGTAATATAGTACGTATAATTGCTAGTGCTGTCAAACGCTAACACATCAACGGCGTTTAATGGCGGCGATGCTAACGCATGACGCGTTTCCATGACGACTGACATGATAAAGACGCGCGTGGCGTCATGTTTACGTGACTCCCGATTGTTAAAATGAGTAACGCTAAACTTTAAAAACAGAGGCACACTGGTTATTTGCAGCACTGCTCTTTTCGTTTAATAAACAGACCGCTTCGGTTCCACTGCAGGCTAACGCTAACGGCGCTAAAAGGAGCTAATGCAGCTAACGGAGCGAACTGGTTAAACGGTGCCTGGACTCCGGTGTCACGGCACCACGCCATGCGCGTCTTTTTTTCCGGTCAGTCGTCATGGAAACTTGTCGTGCGTCAACACGCGTTAACGTGCGTTAACCTTTTGCACATCGCTAATAATTGCACATAATATGAATATTAGTGGACAGAGATATTCAGACCCTCGGAACTCACCCGTATTTATCGGCCAGCTCTTTGACCTGTTTCTCCTGAACTTCCCGCTGGTCGGCCAAGTCGGCCTTGTTTCCCACCAACACGATGTCTGGGTTCTCACAGTAGGCGTTGGCCTGTAGTTGGCCTGGATACAAACAAACAAACGAAAGCAAACAAACGAGACGTGCAAACATTAACACGGAGAACTCGATCCAGTTATACGTGAAACGCGACGCAAACGCAGACTTTCTTCATATTACAACTTCTTTAACATCCCTGTAATTGACTTATTATTCCAGAGGTTTTTGGACCACTAGAGGCACCGTAGAGTAACATATTGACAGGAAAGAGATAACGACGTACTCATCCAGTTTCTGACATTGAGGAAACTCTGCTGACTGGTGAGGTCAAACATCAGCAGGAACCCCATGGCGTCTCTGAAGAACGCCGTCGTCAGGCTGCGGAACCTGAAACAAATATATACGCAAACGTTATACAGTACACTGTAAAAAAAAAAAAAAAGTTGCGAAAAATTCAAAACTTTATGCAGTCAATTTTTGAGTTGACAGCCCAACAAAAGATCTCGAGTTTTTAAAAAATTTCCATCAACTAAATTTTGTTAGACAAACTTGTAAGTTAGCATTGTGCCAACTCAAAATTCTCTTTTCAAACAGTTTGGCTAACTAATCTTGTTCAGATAATGTAAAAAAATGTATTACAAAATAAAATGTTGAATTTTAATAATATTTAATAATTATATTAGTTGATGGAATTCTTTTTAAAACTTGAGATCTTTAGTTGGGCTGTCAACTCAAAAATTGATTGCATCAAGTTGCCTTGAAATTTTGAGTTTCCTTTTTTTACAGTGTATATAAAAGCGTCTTAGTGTCAATATTCCAATCTCAAACTCATTCTAATGATGCTATATTTTTTGTTAATCCACCAACAAACACGACTGTGACTACAGATTAAATATTTTTGAGTCGCCAGTTAGTTTCGGCGTCGATAAAACGGTGCAAAAATGTCTCCAAATTTCAAAATAAAAGACTCTTGAAGGTCAGTTTACCGTCATGGAAGATACAAACCAACCAGGGGTAAATGGCTGCCGAATATTTATTTTAGTCATTTAATGTAAGTAACAAGTCTTTGGTCGCCATAAAACGTAACGGTCCTGACGAGGGTGGTGTTTATACTCGGTCCCCGCGAGGTAACGAAAACACACACACAGAGATAGAGATAATAATAATAATAATAATGCATTTTCAAGTGTCATTAAACAATCTTTTTAATCTGGCTGACGTGAACACACTGTCCTCACCTCTCCTGTCCGGCCGTGTCCCAAAGCTGAAGGTGGACCTTGAAGGTTTTCCCCGTGTTCGTTCCATTAGGGTTCGAGGACGTGTACACCTGACAACACACACACACACACACACACACACACACGTTACTAGCTTACTTTACCGACGCAGTCGATTCCAGTGGAGACTCGGCTCTAAACTCACCACTCTCTTTTCCCTGAAGTCGATGCCGACTGTGGTGATGAATTTGGGGTTGAACTTGTTGTCGGTGTATCTGTACAGGAACGTGGTCTTTCCCACGCCAGAGTCTCCCAGGGCCAGGAGCTTTATCAGGTAGTCATAGTCCCCATCAGTCATAGTGATGACCCAGATATAAACCTGGAGGAAAAAACAAACGGAACTATAACGTGTGAACGCGGGAGCTAAAGGCGGCGAGTAAGAAATGGAATAAGTCCATGTTTGTGTGTTTTTATACCAGCTCTCAGAGGCCACGGATGAATTATGGACACACAATCACAGGGTCAGTGTGTTCCCAGAAAGTCCAAAACCCCCCAACTTTAACAAAAACAAAGCATTCCTGGAGATGTTTATGTTGCAACAGCACTCTGTGAAAATCACATGATTTGAACACATTTACAATAAGTGGTTATATTGATTTAAACCGGATTTCTGATTCAAGAAAGTCACATTTTAAAGGTGCATTATGTAATAAATCTAAATCCTCCTGTTACGTCACAGAGACTCAGGAATAATGTTCATATAACAAACTGAACTCACCAACAACAACAGTACAGACAAAAATATTTGCATTAAAAAAATATATTTTGCAGACTGCAAATCATGTTTATGTTTTGAAATCATGTTTTGGCGTCATGTGGCGCCACCTACCGCCGTCTACCAATCATTGCAGTCAGTAGAGTCCCAGCTGCCGAGCAACCACGGGTTGCCAGTTAAAACGAAACCTAAAAAAAATACCTCTCTGTATTTTGAATTTGAATGTAGTAACCCTTTTTGGCCACATTCTTACATATGGCGCCTTTAAGCTTTTGATTCTTGCCTTGATTCTCTGAATACCAGGATTAAAAAATCCCAGTAAATGAGCAGTTTCTGAAATATTCAGACTAACAAACTGTTCGTTTTCATAATCTGTCCATTATTTTCTGGATTCATCGAGAAATCGCTCAGTCTTAATATTTTCTTTGTTATATGGAGCAAAAAAAACCCCAGAAAATATTAATATTTAAAAAGCTGAAAAATCGGAACAACTTGTTTTAATACATTTTAAAAAAAACACTACATTTTCAAAATAAATGTATTTGGGGGAAATTGTGTTCAGCAAAGTTTCAGGCACTTAACAACTCTTTAAGAGATAAAAGCAAAATATACATGTAAAGAAAAGAAAACATAACATAAAACACACGTGTCAAACTCAAGGCCCGGGGGCCAGATGTGGTCCGCCACGTCATTTTATGTGGCCCGCGAGTGATTGATTGGTCTTAATAATGTGTTAAAATAGGTCTATGCTGCTTTAAGGCGTGCGTTGACCATAAACTACTCAAATTTCCCACAATGCATTGCGATTGCGTTACCCGCAAAGTGACGGCACCGCCACTAGATCGGAGTGTATCATTGTATGTGGATCATGCGACGAGTGAAATTGAATAAGTAATAAATACAGAAAGTTATTTAGCAACATGTTACGGATTAATTACCTTTATTTGACATTATATTTGGTTACATTTAGTTACATTTATTCTGTATGACAGTTACATCTGGCCCTTTGAGGGTAACCGTTATGCTGATGTGGCCCTCAGTGAAAATGAGTTTGACCACCCTGACATAAGATGATATAGACAGTTTTAACTCGTCTGCTTCCGTGTGATTGGTCGATGCGATGCCGTGTTTACAAGCAGTTCAACAGGTGTACCTAATAAAGTGGCTGTGTACATCAGAGGAGGAAACAGAAAAAGGAATTCAGTGTTTCCGTGTGAGACGATCCAGCGAGTCGTTGTGCGTTTGCCTCGCAGCTACATTGCTGCTTTATTTAGAGAGCGGATCATAAGACTCTTTAATTCACTCAGCTGAGACGAACCACGTACAACACACACACAACACTGGCCTTTATATCGTAGCGTGGACACACTCGTTAACCACCAGCTCTGATCTCCTCACAATAAGATCACTGTTTTCATTTGATTACAACTACAACGCTGTTAAAGCCCAACACACACACGGAAACGTTATATAAATTGTGTCAAAGTCGGTTTTCTGTCTCATGATTTTACACAAACACACAGAGGCTGATAATCCAGTTTGAAACCTAGCTTAAGTTCACTCTCCTCCTCACACCACCACAAGTCCATAGAGAAAACCAAGGATTTTAACATCACAGCACACAGTTGTTGTTGATCCACTGCTGCCTCCATCAGTGAGTTTCACGTGTGTTATTTTCTGACTTCGGCTTTTGAAATTCTTTGTTTGGATTTACCCAAAGTGACCACACGAGGCAGCAGCAGCAGTCCAGATCGCTGATTTTCTTAATGGACTTTGGTGTGAGGGAGCGCACAGATTACAGACCTCAGTTTCCAGTCGGAAAAGGTTGTTATTATTGAGATAAAGAGGCAAAAGTATTGTTAAAATAATCTGGACTTAAGCTAGTGTAGATGTCTATCAAGAGAGCCTTTTGTTAAGTGGCTAAATTAGTGATTTTGGTGTACTACCGGTTCCAAAATACTGATTTTGATATGGATTTGATAAATATGGCTACCATACGAAAAGTTTATTTTAGGTCAAATATTATTATCTAACAACTCTACATTAAAACATCTAAAAAAAAAAAAAAAAAACATGAGTAATTATGACCCAGATTATATATGTTGTTGAATATTGTACTTTAAATCCATAGAGATCATTTTGTTTATGCTTTTAATGGCGTCATTTACGGTCCCTGCTATAACTTAAACAACTACTAAAAGATGGTGTGAATGTTTTTGATCTATATCTGAAATTTTAAAATCTTAAATGTCTCCCTAAAATTTTGCTGGCCTATATTTTAGCTGAAGTTCTACGTGCATATAGTCAAATGAATAGTGGCTAGGCTAACTAGCGGTACAGGATATTTCACAGTTTGTCCTGGAAGTAGTTGATGAATGATGAATTCAACATGGCCTAAAATGAAAAAGGTTTTAAATATTTAAATAATTGTTGTGAGGAGACGGCTAAAACCATACAAAAGACAACAATTCCCATAATTCCACGCTGCTTTCCGACATCACCTAACCAGGTATTTTGTTATCATTTTCACTAAGAGACACTTAGCAACAGAAATAACATACTTTTATGTGTTTTTCAGAGTAAGTAGTACAAGATCTACAGTCTTACTTTTGAACATTAGAGAAAGTGTTTACAGAGTAAACGGCAGATGCTAAATCAAGGCTAATGCTACACTCTGCTGGTATTGTGGACGCTCTAATCACACGGTACAAGAATCCTGTGGGGCTTTAACGAAATAAAACCCCCAACGGTTTATGAGAAACATCACAAATCCAAAGTGATGTTTCCATATATTTAAAGAAATTAAACATTTTCTATATAAGGCGAAACCATCTCTATATTAGACATTTAGCGTCCATTAGTGGTGATATCGACGGAGCCCTCGGGGAGTGTGAGACGGGGGGGGGGGGGGGGGGGAGGATTTGACCTCATTGATCCGTCATTACTGGTGGAAAAACTAGCGCCGTGTGTAGCGCGATGAGTCCGTCACTCGCTATTTCCCCCGGGTGAACGAGTCGACAGCAGCCCGGTCAGCTGACGGCACGGGAATTTTTGATTTCTCATGATGTTTGCTCGGTTTCACGGTGGTGGTGAAAGAAAACTAGAACGTAAAGCAACACAATGTAAGAGATTTTAACAGCCTGAGGAGGAAGCAATACCGTTTATCAACCGTAGGGGGACCCCGAGAGCAAATCCTACTTTGTGTTACTTTAAAAAACTAAGTCTCAATGAAAAAAATCAGGTACAATATTACTTAAATTTGGAAAAACAATGAGATAACGTTGATTAAAGATAATCACAATATAAATCGTTGTAAAAGCAAATTTGTGTTGCAACTATTAGTCGCTAGTATTTTGAGTTGAATTGATTTATCAGTTTGAGGTATTAAAAAAAATATATATAATTTCAGTTTATTCAGCTTCTTAAATGTGAATATTTTCTGGTTTCTTTGTTCCAAATAACAACGAAATTATCATAATTTCCAGGTTTTGAAAACCCTGATCAACGTTTTATGACATTTTATGGACCAAATAAATAATAACAGATTAATCAGTTATTTAAACAGCCCCAAAATGACTCGCAACTTCATTTTGTGCATTTATTTTCAAACATATACACATAAATCTTAACTAAAAGGTTGTTTCAGGTCATTACAACATAATTCAGGCTTAATTATTACTTTTTTTTAAAGCACGCTCTAGTTCAATATTTACACACATGACACCGTCATTAACGTCAACTACTCTGTATTCTCGTGCAACGGCGAGCACTCAGAGATATGTACACACAGCAGGCAGCCACATTAATTAAAAATAAAGAAATAAAGAAATGCACAGCATTGTGTACGACTGTGGATCGTGGAGGGAAATGTTTTTTGCCCGCGTCTTAATACGAGCAGCGAGAACAAAACCATAAAACACAGAGAGAACATTAAAAATGTATGAACGACACAACGGGAGAGAAGGAGGTGAAACACGAGAGGAAAAACACAAACCAGTCCTTTGAGCGCAGAGGAGATGCTTCGTGTGTTATTGACATATCAGTGATGTGAATTAGTGTCAATTTGCCGTCTTTTGAGGAAACTGTGGTTTGTTCTTCCTCCTCGCGTTTCGAGATAAGAGCGACACGACTTTCAGAGTCAGAGACACAAACGAGTCTGCAGATTCACTCACTTTAACACAGTTTGTTGTGTATTTGTATATAGTATGTGTATAATTTGACTGGCATCGGCAGATATTGGTTTTTAAAGATGCCCTGATATGACTAATAACTAAAATTGTGGCTGAATAAGCTGCTACTTCCTTCACTTCTATGCTAACGCCATCTACAAGTATATGTTTAAGTTTATTTTACTTTTGTATAATGAAGAAAATTTGGATTACAACCTTCAAATAATGTCTAATAAAGATTATTTTGATGGTAGAGCCCTGGGTCAGGCTTGTGTTTAGACTGACAACAGTACCTTTACTTCGTAGGTAGGGTGTGCCTGATTGCCGCATCGCAGAGATACGTAGCGTAGAACGACGTCAATGAACGCAACACAACAGAAAACAATGGAGGACGTCTAGCGGCTCCACCCTGACCTTACCGTTCTATTTTACGCTGGTACCCCAAGGGAAGGGTGCCAAGAAAAATGGAACGGTAAGGGCTGGTAAATCTACATCGTGTTACTTAACGTTAAGCCAAGCCTCAGCCTCAGTGACATCGCTCAACTTGGAACAATTAAGCACTGGGTCAGGCTCGTGTTTGGACTGAGAACCTTTACTTCGTAGGTAGGGTGTGCCCGATTGCCCGCATCGCAGAGATACGTATCGTAGAACGACAATGAACGCAACACAACAGAAACAAATGGAATACTTCTAGCAGCTCCACCCTGACCTTACCGTATACTATTTTAATCTGCTACACCAAGACCCCAAGGGTGCCAAGAAAATAGAACGGTAGGGGCTGGTAAATCTACATCGTGTAACTTAACGTTAAGCCTCAGTGACATCGCTCAATTTGGAACAATTGGACCCTGGGTCAGGCTTGTGTTCGGACTGAGAACAGTACCTCTTCTTAGTAGGTAGGGTATGCCCGATTGCCGTGTCACAGAGAACCGTAACATGAGGTTATACCGGTGCGACAACCACTAACAACTAAGGACAACATTAAAGGACATCTGGCAGCTCCTTCGTGGTCAGGGTGGAGCTAGACTGTCTCCACCCTGACCTTACCGTACTATTTTATGCTGGTACCCCAGGGGAATGGTGCCAGAAAATGGAATGGTAGGGGCTGGTAAATCTACATTGTGTTACTTAATGTTGAGCCAAACCTCAGCCTCAGTGACATCGCTCAATTTGGAACAATTAAGCCCTGGGTCAGGTCAGTGTTTGGACTGAGAACCGTACCTTTACTTGGTAGGTAGGGTATGCCCGATTGCCGCGATGCATAACGTGAGGTCGTACCAGTGCGACAACAACTAACAAGGAAATTTGAACGCGACACAAACGGACAACAATGAAGAACATCTGGCAGCGCCACGCTGACCTTACTGTATTATTTTACCCTGGTACACCAACGGAAGGGTGCCAAGAAAATGGAACGGTATCATACCGAACCGTTCCACTCGATGGAACTTCTGGTTTCTCCTTTACGGCGTACGTCACCCTCATACGATATTGTTTACCTCCTGTGGGGGGACCGCAAGACCAAATCCTACGTTTTGTTACTTAACGTCGAGCCAAACCTCGGGCCTCAGTGACGTCACACAATTCATTCATACTTGAAGACACTCCCGGGGCAGATGCACTAACATTTTGACGCCCCAACTTTAGGACGTTCCGTCATGCATCGTCTAAAATAGCTAGACCACGGTTAAACCGCAGACCGACTGTACTTGTCCTTTCTCGTACGTACCACATGCAGTCATAGGAGAGTGTGTGAGGGAAAACTCCCCGCCTCTTAAACTCAGTCGTAATCCAGATGATGGCGTTTTGAGTGCTCAACCCTTGGTGAAGGGTGAATCCGGAACTTCCCCCACAAACTGGTGTACCACAAATACCTATTATGGATAAAAGGTCAGCAGACATTTGTCAGCGACCTTTAGGTTTGACTGTTGTGGTCTCTTCATCGACTTAAGCAGATCAGACAACTGACTAATTGTTCTGTGGGCTCGGCTAAGGGCCTTTTGTTGTCGTTGCCAATCTATTTCTCCACAGTCGAGGATCAATAACCGCTAACGTGGACAAACATCGTCCTCCTGATGATCTAATCTGTGCCGGCAAGGTTTACCCCTCAAACTGTCCGGAACCTCTCAGCTTTTCAGACCCAATCAGCAAAGAACACAAGAAAAGCCTTTGTCGTCATCGTTGTAAAAGACATGAAATTTGAAGTTGATCTTCTGAAATCCAATTAAAAAAGTATCCAATATAAGAAACAAAATTGCTAAGTGCATTAAGCTAAAATTAAATTTTGAGTTTTATTCAAATCACATTTGAGAAAACTAGCAATTTTTGTCCGAAATCAAAACATGAGGGGAAAATTCAAACTCTTTATCTATTTTCGAGAGCCAGTCAGCTGTGTGGTGTGAATATGCGATGGCAAAAAAAAAAATTCTTCATATCCCAGTGGCTAAGTGCCCCAAAGTGTCCCAGAGTGGAAAAAAAACAACCTAGTGCAGGTCTGTAATTCCAACCAAAAAACAAATTAGAGAAGAACACTGTGCAAATCACACGGAACGTGGAAACACAAGAGTGACCATTGTCCACAAACCTGCTGGTCTCATGACCTCGGGTCTTTAGCCTAACCTGGTTACGCTCGACAGAGTCGTAAAATAACAGCTGAGGCGGCAGAAACGTGACGGCTAATTCAATAAACGACCAGGTGCTATCACTGCTTTAGAAACGTTGTATGACGAGTTCTTTAAGTCAATGAGTTTGGTCTTTGGATACTTTAGTGGTATCAAACTTACTAGGTCTGCAACACTCGTGTGTGAATATTTTCTGGTTTCTTTGCTCAATTTAACAAAGAAATTATTAAGGCATCATCGCGTCAATGTTTGGGAAACTTTCTCGGCATTTTCTGACATTTTTAACGAAGAAAGCGCGAGTTAGCTAAAAGGCACGACTCGGGTCTAGAGCTACAAATAAAGCATTTTACTCTGAGCCATGTAATTTTGAAACATGGGTATTGATATTGCATTGGAAGCAAAAATTCACGTAGATATAAATTTTGTGCCATTTACGTCCTAAATACTCCGAATGCAAATCCTGTGAAACTCGTATTAATTGCAAGTTGGAATATTTTTAGCGAATTTGATTTCGAACAATCAAAAACGTGACATAATAGTGCAAAAAAATAATGGAAAAACATCATAATAATAGTAATATAAATGGATAATAAATTAAACATGGTACTAATATGGTGTTCTGTTAAAATACGATGTGGAACTTCCATCTTCTTGTTCTTTCCCCTTAATCTACTTTGCTTCACTGCTGATGGTGGTGGAGGTCACGTGATCGGTCAGCTGACTTCATCTGATGTCCTGTGCTGTTGCTGCTGCTGCTGCTGTTGTTATTTCGCCCGAGGACGCGACACAAACATCATGATCTCTGCTGTCGAGTACCGAGTATAATCCACTCTCTGTTTTTCACTGGTATTCTTTTTAAAACAACTTAAATTGAAAAAAAATCGCTTGGTTTACGGCGTCTTAATCTGATTAAAGGTTTCTCTTCCTGTTGGTTTTTCGCTCCTAAAGTCCCCGTGATTCCAGTTTGAACTTTCATAAATCTTCATGGTGACGCCACATTCGCAATTAATTCATAATTAAGAAAACAGGGTAACGGTAGCTTGAAATGCTGACTCAGGAAACGGTCCCTTAATCTGTCAACCTCTAATCTGACTGTGACTGTGATTTCTTATTTGATCTTTTTTACTCAAATTCACTTCCATAAATAGTCAAACCAGAGAAAATCCCCCCAATTCTGCTGTTTTTACGACAAATTAGTCAAGCAAACGGATTCATTTTCTCCACGGGAGAATCATCGTTTCACCGCAACAAAGATTTTAATTAACTAACACCCGTAAAGACTTGAGATAAGACGAATTTACCTCCAAAAATTTGGATTTTCTCACAAGTCAAAATAGAAAATGAAGTCGTGTGTATTCTACTCTATCAGTGATTCCCAAAGTCTGGCTCGGGGACCCACAGATGGGTCACAGGAGATGTTTTTTTGGGTCCTCCAACAAATTTTTCTGAATGTGAAATAGCGGAGAAAAGCTACGTTGCTAAGAGCTAAGAGATGTCTGTCAAATTGCAACATAACTGACACAAACTGACGTATACGTTGCTAAGTCTGTTTTTCACGCACGTCTGAGACTGTTGACGTTAGCTTGTCGTGCCTTAAAGTTTGGCCGAGAGCGAAACATTGTTCCAGAGAGAAGTTAAATATTGACGCAGATTTCTGCTTCGCTATACTGTGAAATATAAAACAGAGGAACAACAGAACAGAACCAAAGGAAAGTGACGAGAACAGAACTCGAGTGTCTGACAGAAGCAGAAACGGGAGCATTTCCTTTGCTCTCACTGTCGACGTTCATCACATCAGCTCTTCTCTCCTGAGCCTGCAGCTAAAGACGCTCTCTTAAATTACCTTTTTATTCCAAAATGACATCACCTGCTGTCAAACTCGTTTCAGGATAATTCTGTTTAAACAAAGCCAGTGGGCTTTTTGACAAACAGTCGCACTGAAAAACTCAAGTCACATTTTTCTGTTTCTTTTCAAAACAAAAAAAAAAACAAGGAGTTATTCAAGGTTTTCCACGACTGCAGCGATTAACAGGGTTCCCACATCGAATTCAAGGACTTTCCAGGAACTTAATTCCCCTCAAATTCAAGGACAGAATGCGTTGACACCGATTAAGATCGGACGGACAACTTGTAATTAGCGTCTTCGCCCATGTCGTCCACTTTTATTATTGATTATCTTTTATTATTATTATTATTATTATTAGTGATCGTCTTTGGGATCTTGGTCAAATCAGTCTTGTTGGAATTTGGAATTTTCAACCAGTCATTTGCTCTCTTGTATTAACTTTACTCGCCCGTTGTTGTTCTGCACGGAATCTCGCCATCAACGGCGGTTGGACAGTGTCCACAGCACCGTCCTCGTAATTATAAGGCATCAAACAGTATCCTGGAATCCCTGGAATTATGCTAAGCAGAAAAAAAAGTAGTAACTATGTTTTTTTGGCCATATTCTACAGTTTTTCTTCCCAGGTTTAATGTCCTAACTTTCAACTTTTATACGTTTAAAAAAAAGGAAGTTAAACTAAACGCAGTACGTGTCCATGTCGAGAACTCGGTTCCTTATCCCCGTAAAAAAAAAAGTGCTAGAGGGAAATTGAAGTTATCTCCACTCCACTAGGTGGCGATGCCCCCTTTCCGCTCGTTTGTGTTGGGTTGTTTCCATTTTAGCACGCGGCTAATGTTGCTTACGAGTCTTTTTCACCTTGGAAATATCAAATTTGTTTAGTCGACGGAGCCTTTAATCGATCGTATTGCCTCAACCAACTTAAGTATTTTTTTTATTTAAACGTAAAAGGAAATAAATGTCGCAGATTCACAATCAAACTACGCAATTTAACCCAAATCTGTTTAATGAACATTTGAAAGCTATCAGATCAGAGCTCTTTAAAGATGTATATTGATATTTTTACTGATTTTACTACGAAAACATCATCATTGAATAATCTTATGAAGTTATTTCCACAACATTTGTTTGCATGAGGCTAAAAACCGACAGACGAGCGTGACAATATTAAATTAAACTAAATTGAATTAAATTGATTAAAATTTCATGACTGTGAGGCAACAGCAAAGCAAATATAAATGTTTAATTTAGTGTTTTCAAACTTCACTTTGCATCTTTTATAAATGATATTGTTACCTAAGCCCTTTAATTTGGTTGTACAATAAAGATTCTATTTTATCTTTAATGACAATCTTTAATGTCTCCTTTGGAAAGTGAAAATGGATGAAAAACTTAAAAAAATTAAGTTAATTTGAACTAAAATTAGGAAATCAATTGATTGCTTTTAGTTTTAATCAATTCAATTAAAATTGTTGCGACTCACATTTGTCTAAAATCAACTTCTTTAAAGTTTATCCATCTAGTTGTTTTTAACAGTTTTCTCCATTATTAACTTTGACGAAGCTGCTCTTTGTTTCACGTCATTTTGGAACAAAGTTTCCAAACAAAAAGAACCTAAAATATAGAAAAAAACATCAGCTGACGTCCAACAAACTGACGGTTAGCGACTTATAAAGAAAAGGGTGTGAGCTACATTCCACGGCCACAGATGCAGCGGTGATGACATTTCCCTGTCTTACAAAAAAAAAAGAAAGAAAATCCAGTTTTCCTGCCCTGTGTGTGTGTGTGTGTGTGTGTGTGTGTGTGTGTCCTCGCTCTGCAGCCGCACAAACAAACACGCAAACAGACGAACGGCAGCAAACAAACATCCTGCCGAGACTCTGCCGCTCTGCTCTTACCTCAGAGGATCCTCCGTCGCTTCTACACCGAGATCCTGAGGAAGACGAGAGGCAGCTGACCAGCAGGTCAGCATCTACACACACACACACACACACACACACACACACTGACTGTCTGTCTGTCTGTCTGACTGCCTGTCTGTCTGTCTGACTGAATGAGGCTGGATCTCTGCACGAGTGGAAGAGCCGAGTAGGGATTGAGCTGGAAGCAGCAGAGCAGACACGAAGCCCCGCCCCCTCACTGACCAGCTGACTGCTGCAGGGAGCGTTCATTAACCAGCATGAGACTGAAGATCAGAGAGAGAGAGACACACACAACTTAGTCATTAACCAGGGAAACTGACTCACTAATGACGCTCTTTACACCACCACACACTTCCAGAGAGACTCAGACTCATTTTATTTGCTCTCACATCAGCGATAGGACCTGGTTCTGAGCGATATGATGCTAAAATGTGACGTCAACAGACTGACGTGTCGTCACTGAGAAAGTCGCGAGCGCAAGAATCTGAATCGTCGTCATCTAGAGCTGCGAACTAACGAGGATGTTCTCGAAAGTCTTGTTTTTGTCCACAAATCAAAAATGATTCCGTTTTTTCTAGTGCTGGGCGCGTTAACGACGTCAACGTCAACGCACATTAACGCACAAAGCGTTTCCATGACGACTGACAGTTACACTGTAGGCGCGCTAACGGCGCTAAAGGAGCTAACGGTGCCCGGACTCTAACACGGCGTCACGCGCGTCTTTTTCTTGTCAGTCGTCATGGAAATGCGTCATGCGTTAACGTGCTGTTAACGTTGACGCTGTTAACAACCGTTAGCGCATTTTTTTTAATTATTTCTTTGTTATGGGGAGCAAAGAAACAAAGAAAATATTCACATTTAAGAAGCTAAAAAAAATCTGAAATCTTGGAAGAAAGCTTCAAACCAATTAAGCAATTATCAAAATAGTTGACGATCAATTTAGTCATAGCTCATGTATCGGATATTGGCAAAAAGGTTCAATATCATGTATTCCTATACTCTTACCCTTCTGGAAAACTAACTAACTAACTAACCACCAGCACCACCAACTGATCATTACCTAAGAGAATGAATACATTATTCACTGACTAATCAACAAACTTCATCAAATTTGCGTAAATAACCAGTGAACTGAGCTAACCGTAAAGGCTGACTGAATAACTATAACTACAACTGACTAACTAAATAACTATCTGAACAAACGGACTATAAACCTCCTGGATAACTGACAATTGGTGTAACTAACAAACCAAATAACTTACTACATCTGTCATCGGCTCAGCACACCAACAAACCAACCAACGGATCAGTGACTAATCATTACCTAAAATAATGAATAAATGATGAACTTACTAATTAACTAACCCTGTAAAATTAACTGAAAAATGGTTTAGGGTTAACTAACTGAATGTCTGACTGATTCATTGACTAACTACTGACCTAGTTATTGGCTAACTGGTTACAAGATGATAGTCATGTTCTGACACCTGACTGGTTACCAGCTGACTGGTTACCAGCTGACTGGTTACCAGCTGACTGGTTACCAGCTGACTGGTTACCAGCTGACTGGTTAGTTCCCTCTTGAGGTTCACATGTGGTTTTCAGCTTTTTCCTGTTTCTCCTGTTTTCTCTGTGTAATCAGAGGGAGGAGCCACATCACCATGAACACACACACACACACACACACACACACACACACACACACACACACACACACACACACACACACACACACACACACACACACACACACACACACACACACACACACACACACACACACACACACACACACACACTTTCATCACACAGCATGACCTGAGGCTGTTCTGCTCTGCAACTACTAACTGATAAGGGTGTATGTGTGCGTGTGTGTGTGTGTGCGTGCGTGTGTGTGTGCGAGTGTGTGAAGCCTCAGGAATATCAAGTCATCGATTTTTTGAGGAAATCAGTCAAACACGCGTGCAGTTAAAGTGACAGTGAATTTAAAAGTGGACGTTGAAGACACTCAAAGCAAATATTAGTTGTACAATTCATGTGGATTCAGTGCTGCTGTCAAGGGTCGGCTGTTAACCAACGATTCCGCGAGCGTCTTCACTGCTGCACCGGCCCCAAACTCATGCTAAGAGCTAAGCTAGGGAAGTAAATGCGGCTTTAAAAAAAAATGACCTTGGAGGTTCCCAAACTAGACCGTTTGTGATATCTAGGAAATTACAAAACTACGGACTGGCGATCTGTGACTCCGCCTTTAGCCGTATGTTAGCTACGCGACGCTCATGTGTTAGCGTTAGCGTCTCAGTACCGTGATTCCTAAACGGTTGAATAGCTGCCAGATCTGGAAAGTAAACGTCATCTTGGACAAAAGGGGGCAGAAGAACTCCCTCGTTAACGTTTATTTTTTGACAATTCTACAGCCATTAAATCTAAATAAATCCAGGCGATCTCCGTCATCTAATCTGATTTAAGAGGCTAAATTTTGCGTCACGTTCGAACAGAAAGCAGGTTCGTGTGCGCGTCCGTGCCTCGCGGCGACTAACACCCGACGTGACGATAACACAAAGAGACTCACAAAGAGAGAGGAGGAGGAGGAGGAGGAGGAGGAGGAGATAAAAAAAAACAAACCCTCAAACACATCTGCTCCTCACCATTTTCTCCTCTAATCGCAAAAAATAAGACACTTCAGTGAAACCGAAGCTTATCGTCGTCCATCAAAGAGCGACGTTTTTGAAAGATGGCACCAATTTCACACCTGGAGTTCGGTTCATTTAAGCTGAGACTGAGTACAACCCACCACACACACACACACGCACACACAGCTTAAGGGGAAAATAATAATAATAAAAACAACATGAAATGAACGATCATAATCCCATAACTTTTAATTCAATCTGCGCCATGAGAGAAAATTGCAGTGGAAATCCGCGGGGTGACCTTTACGCTTGGTTTAAAGGTCGACCAACCGCGACACGGACGGACAGAAGTGGAATTATTGACAAACGACAACAGGAGAGCGTCTGCTGCTCCTCTCAGCCAATCACGGCGCTCCGTTTCGTGTCCTTATAATGACCACATGTGACGGCGAGGAAAAAAAACAAGCAATCTGCTTTTAAACCAGTCGATTAAAATGAGATTTTCAACAGGAAACTGAAGTGTTTAAACAGGTTTACTTTCCCCGCACCAAAGTCCGTAGAGAAAATTAGCATTTTTTTAGCTCACAGGGACACAGGAGCTGCTGCTGCCTCCTGTGGTGAGTTTGTGTCACTGCGGTAAATCTAAACGAAGGATTTCAAACATTGAAGTCGCAAAATTTCACGTCTGAGCTCCGCCATTGTAGCTCAGACGTAACTGGCGACCCGTGGTTGCTCGGCAGCTCAGACTCTACTGACCGCTATGACTCGTAGACGGCGGTAGGTGGAGCCAAATGACACCAAAACATGATTTGCATTCTGCAAAAGATTTTTTTTAATGCAAATATTTTGGCTGTACTGTTGTTGTTGTTGTTGTTGGTGAGGATTCTATGGCCAGTTGCTTCAGATGTATTACATAATGCACCTTTAAAGGCGCCATATGTAAGAATGTGGCCAAAAACAGTTACTACATTCAAATTCAAAATACTGAGGTCTTTTAGGTTTCGTTTTCTGACGTAACTGGCAACTCGTGGTTTCTCGGCAGCTGAGACTCTACTGACTGCAATGATCGGTAGACGGCGGTAGGTGGCGCCACATGCCAAAACATGATTTTGAAACATAAACATGATTTGCATTCTGCAAAATATTTGTTTTAATGCAAATATTTTGTCTGTACTGTTGTTGTTGGTGAGTTCAGTTTGTTATATGAACATTATTCCTGAGTCTCTGTGACGTATTAGGAGGATTTTATGGCCAGTTGCTTTAGATTTATTACATAATTCACCTTTAAATTGATGATTTTTTTCAATGGGGTTTGGTGCTGGAGAGTGAGTGGATGGCAAGGTTCCACATAAAGTAAAATTTCCTGTTGACAAAGCCCGGCAAACGGCAAAATAAGACAGTAGGACATCGTAGAATTAGGCTGACATAGATATAAGAGGGTTAAAACACAAGCGAGGCGATTTAAATAAACACAACACAACTGCAGCTTCTCACCGGATCAAAGCAAGAATCGGCTTCTCAGCGGCTTCTCGGCGCGTCGTCGTGTACAGTTCACTCTTTCATTCTGTTCCACATGATTTGCTTAATAGGAAAATGCAGCGAGGGCAGGCGGAGATGTGAGGAGAAGGCCACTGGACCAAGAGTGAGATAACAACACTTTGAATACGACTCACACACACACACACACACACACACACACACACTCGACCACAGTCACAGTGGCTTAGAGCAGTTATTTGACCACGACATAGTACAATAAAAACTAAAGCTTATATCCTTATTTATCATCATAATTCAGCTTTAAAGACGTTTAACCTGCGACATCACAACACAACAACACAACCGGACAGCTTTTACACAAAAAGGTCACAAGTTCAAATCTCAAAGCAGACAGAGGAAATAATCCATGTGCAATAAAAGCAGCACTTTAACACCAGGCACGTCAACGTTTTGGCACCTTAAGCAATTCTGACACCTGCAGCCTGTCGTTCCTGCTGCTTTCTCGCTGAATTGCACATTTTGTGTTGTCGTTGGAGTTAAGTGTGTGTCTGCTATTAGGGCTGCGACGATTAACAGATGAAGTGACTGAGTTTGAGTGTTTTACCGGTTTCTTTATTGCCTAGAACAAAGAAATCATTAAAACTGAATCAAGATCATTTAATCAAGAAAATAATAGTTAATTTCAGGCCCTCGCTGTTGTGCCTTATTTCATTGTGTACCGTTTAACATGCGTGACGTGACGCAGCAACACATGACGAGCCGCGGCACAATCGTCCTTTATTAGTCCAACAGCGGGGACATTTGCAATTAGCCCCTGGCTAAAGTCTGGCATGTTAACACACTGTTGTTTCCCCGAATGAACCATGTGAATAAACGAACAATTAAAAGTCTAATTTCAGCTGCGTTTGAAAATGAAACCTTTAGAGATTGGAAAAAAAAAGGGTCTAAATCTACGTCTACGTTCCCACGCGGAACAACAATCTCGAACACTCGAAACTGCTGCTCTTCGTCTACGTTTTAAACTCAAATAAAACCGTACGCCGTCATTTGCGCTGACTCGTAGTCGTTAAGACGTGATGATGCAGCACTCGAGCTACACAGGTCTGCATTGTGTGAGTCGGGGGAAACAACAGCGCGAATCACATTTACACCACGGCGTCTCCAAACAATTAATACCCTTGTCGACTTTTGCTGTGAGAGGCTATTGTTGCCGTTACGACTCGGTATGTTGGCGTTATGCAAGGATGTGTCATTTCAGACGTGATGTAACTGACCGTTTTTCATTCTTCAGATTCTGAATCTGAATCTTAGCTCCTACAACTTCTTCATTGATTAGCTCTTAACAGATTTGAAGCTTTAACAACATCAACAAGTCTGATTTACGTTGTTCTCTCTCTCTCGAGATCGTCCAGAAAGGCTCCAAGTGAGAACCCACTGGTCCACAAGAGCCGTTCTGGACGTTATCCAGAGATTATCCGTAGGGTCTGTATGTGTGTGTGTGAGTGCAACTGTGCACGAAAGATGCTCCAGACAATTTATCTGGAGATTGTTCAAACAGATCTATAGTCGCTCCTGACTGTTTCCAGTTAATATGCCAATAAATGGAGGAGGATGGAGTCCGACTTAAAAATCTTAGCCAAATCAAATATGCAGAGCATCCACTTTGGTGAGCCCTGGAGAGGGAAAACCAGAAGAAGAAAAACAATTTGGAAAAGAATGGTAGACGGCAAATGTCTGCAAACGATGCACCAAAGATTGTGGGAAGGGATTTTATGAGAGAATTCGAGTGTCCACAAAAGTTGACCTAGACATTATTTTTGGAGATGGTTCGGAAGGTCTATAAGTGAGAGAGCAGATGTCCCCCCAAAAATGTCCCCACAATTTCTAGAGATCGTCCAGAAGGGTATGTCGGACAGCTAAAGTTGTTCCAGAGATTGACCGGAGAGGATGTTAGATGTAAGAACTTAAATGTTCACCAAAGTCGGTCCTCACAATGCCATCCAGAGATTATCTGGATGGATTCTTAAGACCGAAGATGTCCGCAAAAGAAGCTCTGGAGATTGTCCGAAGGGAATGGATGCAAGAACTCTGACCAAAGTCCAGAGATTCTGCAGATTCCGGAAATCAAACCTGTCTGCACAAGATACTCCAAAGGTTGACTGAAGAGTCTGTGTGTGAGGACGTCCAGGAAGGATCTGTAAGATCGAAGATCTCTCTTCAAAAAGTTACTCTGGAGATCGTCCAAGGGGATGGATGCAAGAACTCCGACCAAAGTCTAGAGATTCTGCAGATTCCGGAAATTCAACCTGTCTGCACAAGATACCCCAAAGATTGACTGAAGGGTTGGTGTGTGAGGACGTCCAGGAAGGATCTGTAAGACCCGAAGATCTCTCTTCAAAAGTTGCTCTGGAGATCGTCTGAAGGGGATGGATGCAAGAACTCAAAAGTTTGAGAAAGTCACTTGAACCAAAGTCCAGAGATTCTCCAGAGGGGTTTGAATACCAGACCAGAAATGTCAGAGGTTGTTTGAACGGATTAAATGTTAGACCACAACTTTTCAGAGGTTTCTGGAATCTGGAAAACTTTCCAGGAACCTTCTTCATTCTCAAGTCCATCTCAGTCCTGACCCGGATCTTCTGGACTATATTCTCCCACTGTTGTGAAATAATCTGATCCAGACCAAACCTTCTGCTGCGTCCGTAGGCTTCGTAGGTTTGCGTCCGCCTGACGCTGCAGAAACAAGTGTTTTCCAGTAAATGTGACCAGAACCAGTGTCCTTCATTAATTACCCACAATTCAAGAGACCTGAGCGACAACATGTGACCTTTTAACTGAGGTAATAAACAGAGAAGGGAGGGGGAGAACAGGTTAATGACAGCGCTGTAGTTTAAAAATGTATGAGTCTCCTGTGTCTGTGTGTGTGTGAGTGTGTGTGTGTGTGTGTCACACACTCCCTGCTGATTATATTTACGTCTGTGAAAGAGAAAGTTGTGTAATAAAGTCACGTCAGCTGGAGCTCGAGTCACGTGAGCTCGGATAAACACGGGGGTAAAAAAATAACCACGAAATGAAACCAATGATTCAGTAAATATCCTTCCTCCATTTTTTAAAACGCGTGATTAAAAATATATAAAATGTCATAGATTTATAACAAACAGGCTTCAGGCAGTGAGTGAACAGAATCGCCGTCTTGATGTGAAGTGGGGCATAAAAACTAAGATGCTGCCACAGTCCGGTATGAGACTGAATAAATAACTAAAGCGTGGATGTATGGCCGTAAAACTGCAGCGAGTCCCAGAGGATTCGGCTCGATACGACCTGGGCCGTAAATAATGAATTCCTCCTGCGAGTGCGGTTAGTCGGCCGCTGCCTGTGAATCTCAACTCGTCTGAAAGTAAATATCTCTGCGACGCTAATGAGGAGGAGACGAGGAAAAGACGCGAGAGTGAAAAGAAGAAAAAATAAACGATATATCTTTATAGGGATGTGAATCTTTGTGTGGCTCACGAGTCGATTCCGATTCTTAGAGTCACGATTCGATTCATACGATTCTCGATTCAAAAATTGATACAATGCATAGTGTGTTAAGGCAAATTATGCAGTTTGTATATGATAATGTGATAATGTGATCACACTTAAGACAAAAGTTAACATTTATTCATTCCTGTACAAAAAAATAACTACGTAATTGTTCGTCTTAGTCCGACTAAGACTAGCTTGATTTTAGTCGGACTAACGTGTTTACGGGACATTACGAAAAACTTAATTGTTATCTTAGTCCGACTAAGACTAGTTTGATTTTAGTCGGACTAACGTGTTTACGGGACATTACGAAAAACGTAATTGTTGTCTTAGTCCGACTAAGACTAGCTTGATTTTAGTCGGACTAACGTGTTTATGGGACATTACGAAAAACGTAGTTGTTGTCTTAGTCCGACTAAGACTAGCTTGATTTTAGTCAGACTAACGTGTTTACGGGACATTACGAAAAACGTAATTGTTGTTTGAGTCCGACTAAGACTAGCTTGATTTTAGTGGGACTAACGAGTTTACGGGACATTACGAAAAACGTAATTGTTGTCTTAGTCCGACTAAGACTAGCTTGATTTTAGTCGGACTAACGTGTTTACAGGACATTACGAAAAACGTAATTGTTGTCTTAGTCCGACTAAGACTAGCTTGATTTAAGTCGGACTAACGTGTTTACAGGACATTACGAAAAACTTAATTGTTGTCTTAGTCCGACTAAGACTAGCTTGATTTTAGTCGGACTAACGTGTTTACGGTACATTACGAAAAACGGAATTGTTGTCTTAGTCCGACTAAGACTAGCTTGATTTTAGTCGGACTCATGGTTTACAGGACATTACGAAAAACGTAATTGTTGTCTTAGTCCGACTAAGGCTAGCTTGATTTTAGTCGGACTAACGTGTTTACAGGACATTACGAAAAACTTAATTGTTGTCTAAGTCCGACTAAGGCTAAGCTGATTTTAGTCAGACAACCGTGTTTACAGGACATTACCAAAACCTGAATTGTCTTAGTCTGACTAAGACTAGCTTGATTTTAGTTGGGCTAACGTGTTTACAGGACATTATGAAAAACGTAATAGTTGTCTTAGTCCGACTAAGACTAGCTTGATTTTAGTCGGGCTAACTTGTGTTTACAGGACATTTAGGAAACCTGAATTGTTGACTTAGTCTCACTAAAACTCTCAATTTTAGGGGCTCCTCCCCCTGCTCTTCCATATATGGTCGTATCTGGTTTCAAAAGGAGATGGTACCAAATTGGAGGCTAAAGTCCGCTTTTTCTGACTTTTGAGCTGAAGTGAGACGACGGCAGACAAAGCTCCAGATAATTCAAAGAAAGAATTATTGTCGTTTTCATTAATGGAGCGCGTCTGCACCCAAATCCACGGACGTTTTCGAGTGTTTTCGATCGGCTTTCTTCAAAAGATTTGCGTCTAAACGCAAGGTTTGAAATGTGTGAAATGGACATTTTCATAATCCAATGCAGCAAAGAAGGGAAGGAGAGAGGCTTTACGGATGAGGAAGATTAGAGAGAGAAAGAGCAGAGGGAGGAACAGCCAGTTGCCTGGTGACGGAGGCAGAAGTAGAGGAAAGAGAAGAGAGAAGGTGAAGAAAGAAGACAGAATGAGGTGGTGGAGGAGGAGGAAGAAGAGGAAGAGAGGTGTGGGGTTGTTTCCAAGTGCAAAGAGTTGGTGGTCACGAGGCTGACGTCCCACCCACTGCACTCTCACACAGCTCCATCACCAGAGGAGGAGGAGGAAGAAGCTTCACGTCGTGAGTTTACTTGTAAAAATCCTCCACATCCACACGCCAGGGTTCAATGTCAACGAGAAAGAGATGAGACGGGGTCTGTTAGCGCAGTTATCATTCATCACAACTGGAGAATTAAGTTTGTGCAACTTTTATAAAACCGCTCGCTCTCCCCGCACCAAAGTCCATGGAGAAAATCAGTTTATGATTCAATTCAGAATCTTGGATGATTTTTTTTCCCCACCCCTAATACAGGACATTACGAAAAACGTAATTTTTGTCTTAGTCCGACTAAGACTAGCTTGATTTTAGTCGGACTAACGTGTTTACAGGACATTACGAAAAACTTAATTGGTGTATTAGTCTGACTAAGACTAGCTTGACAACAGTTGTTCATCCACTGCTGCCTCCTTCAGCAAGTTCAAACATGTCATTTGCTGAATTTTGACTTATTGACTTCAGATTTACCCAAGTGACTCAATCTTACCACACGAGGCAGCAGTAGACCAGCAGCTCCCGTGTCCTCGTGAGCTTAAGATGTTGATTTCTCTCTATGGGGTTTGGTGTGAGAGAGCGACGAGATTACAATGCGACACAAACATCCTGTTTCCTGGTGGAAAAGAGGGTCTAACGATGAGATTAAGTGGCAAATATGCGTTTAATATCTTAGATCTGAGCTGGTGTAGGTTTGATGTGACTGGACGTCTAAGACATCAGTGTTTCGGAAAGCCTGAAATGACCTCAGTTATCCCCCCCCCCCCCCCCTCCGTTTCCCTCCTGCAGCTTCTCTCTCGTTTGTTCAAAAACCAAACTCACTCGGTGTTTCTCTTGAAGTCGTGCCTGCGATGACCCGCGGGGGAAACGTCTGACGTACATCGACTCAACGCCTCTCAGCGGGAGAAGGAGAGCGAGGAGACGGCGATGACTCAACGCAAAGTCATAATGAAATCCTCCGCCCCTTTACAACATCAAATATAAAACCAAATATACTTGACGTCAAACTGCACTTCAAGGTTGTTACTGATGGGTTTCACGGTTTTACTGTGTCCAGTGGGGTTCCATTTTTTGGCACCCTTCCCCTGGGGCAACCAGAGTTATACGGTCAAGCTGATTTGAGTGCTGGGCGTGTTAACGGCGTCAACGTTAAACCCATGTGACGTTTATCGAGTGTTAAAATGAGTCTCTAAAGTAACGCTAAACTTAAAAAACAGAGGCGCACATACGCGGTACACAGGATATTTGTAGCGCTGCTCTTTTCGTTTAATAAACAGACCGCTACAGTTCGACTGTAGCTGTGCTAATGCCGCTAAACGAGCTAACGGAGCTAACTGGTAAACGGTGCCTGGACTCCGGTGTCGCGGCACGTAAACATTTTTCCGATCAGTCGTCATGGAAACACGCCATGCGTTAACGTGCTATGCGTTAACCCAGTTTTTTCTCAAACACCCGCGGTCTATTCACGTATAAAACTTGACGTCTTTGTTGAGACACAGCAGTCCGGTCCGACTAAGACTAGCTTGGTTTTAGTCGGACTAACGTGTTTACAGGACATTACGAAAACCAAATTGTTGTCTTAGTCCAACTAAGACTAGCTTGCGTTTAGTCGGACTAATGTGTTTACAGGACATTAAGAAAGCCAAATTTTTGTCTTAGTCCAACTAAGACTAGCTTGATTTTAGTCGGACTAACGTGTTTACAGTGTTTACAGGACATTAAGAAAACCAAATCGTTGTCTTACTCCGACTCAGACTAGCTTGATTTTATTCGGGCTAACGTGTTTACAGGACATTACGAAAACCTGAATTGTTGTCTTAGTCTGACTAAGACTAGCTTGATTTTAGTCAGACTAACGTGTTTACAGGACATTAAGAAAACCTGAATTGTTGTCTTAGTCCGACTAAGACTAGCTTGATTTTAGTCAAACTAACGTGTTTACAGGACATTAAGAAAACCTGAATTGTTCTCTTAGTCCGACTATACTGGCTGGATTTTAGTCGGACTAACGTGTTTACAGGACATTACGAAAACCTGAATTGTTGTCTTAGTCCGACTAAGACTACTAAAACTTACATACAAATGCAATGTTTTATAATAATAATTTTATTCTCATATTTCGTTAGTCTAAAACAGCAAAACTTTTTTCCAGGAGAAAATGTTACGTCACATTCGATCGCAACGCCAAAGCGCGGAAGTATTTCGGGTTCTACATCGTAGACGGCCAAGTAGCTTCGCTGCTAGCGCCACCCGAGCAAGGTGTCGTGTAATGTTTATTTGAACGTTGAATGTTTATTATTAACCTTTCATAGTTAGAGGCATAATTGTAAATCATAAAAACCTGGAATGAATGCGTTTTCCTTTGTCCACACAATTCACTGAAATCTAAATATTGTGAGCGTGTAGAAGCATGAATGTGTGTCGAGTCTCTGCAAACGCAGAATAAAGGGTATGAAGGTTTTCTCTCTCTCTCTCACTGAGCTCTGTGGTTAAAGAAAATACAAATCCACCTCTGCAGAGTCGTACGAATGACACCGCGTCCTCCCGCGCCAAATCACAAAATGTCAAGGCGGCGATGTAGCAGAAGATCACTCTGCCCTTCACTGAATGTCAGTTCAAATGAAAACAGCAGTGATCTCTTTTCCTTTCTTTCTTTCTTTCAAATAAACTTACAGAAAAATCTTCAAAGTTCAGGTGTAAACCAGAATCAAGAGGACAAAGATTCTGCCTCCCACCCACAACTCTGCATGAAAACCTGCAGGACGCAAAAGGTAAAAAAAAAAAAAAATTAATAAATAATAAAACAACTACTTTAACAAAGAGACTGACTCATAGAAATATCAGAGGAGAAATAACTGCAATGAAACGTGGAGGAGTACAGGTGGAGAAGAAAAGAATGAATAAAAGAGGAGAGTTAAGTCACACACACACATACACATACACAGCGTGTTGTGATGTAAAAATCACTGATTTTCTCTATGGACTTTGGTGCAGGGAGAGTGATCACTTTACAAACAGACACAAACTTCAGTTTCCTGTTTGTTTCTCTGGAACCTATAGCAGTAAATTTTCAGTTCTAACCCGTAGGGCTGAACCATTTTGAATAAATGTCTAATTGCGATTTTTTTAAACAGGAATTGCAATTGCGATATGATTTTCATTTTCATTGGAAAAACATATTTAAAATGATTTACTCTGTGATATTTGTGAGAAGAAAAGATGCCCCCTGCAGTCTGGAGAATATCATGTGTACATATCAAGAAAATGATTCATCTAAAATTATATTTTGACACATTTTGGCGTTAACAAATATTGCGCCTCCTGCGATTTGAAAATCGCGCGCCATAATCGCTAAAAACAAGACGTTCAATCCAAGATGCCGGCCTCCCTGTTGGGTTTGGATCATGGTCATAGTGCCATTTTTTCTTCGCCCCGACCTTCTACACATATGTACCAATTTTCGTACGTGTACGATAAACCTGCGGGGTGAATTTAGACAGTGGGCGGGGCACTTTGTTGGCCCCTCCCACGCCCAATTTTCTACGCACATTCACCGAACCGCTTTCAGACGTAAATTTGCACCAGGTCTGACGCGGTCTGAAAATCTGTGAGTTTTGGGGCGTGGGAAAGGCTTAAAAAACGCGATTCATTTGGTGGAAAAATAAGAAAAATTAAATCAAACCTCTAATTTTTGAACAGTTCATGTCGAGCGTTGCGCTGCCTCTGCCGTTAAAATAAATAAATAAATCAGGGTTATCCTCAGTCGTTAAAGCGGCCCCACGCGGCGACTCGTGAGGCGCTGTAATCCAGCTTTATATACGAGTGAGGATTAAAAAAAAAAGTCTGAGCGGAGGAGAGAGTGTGAGCTGCTGAGCAGATTTACCGTCCACAAAAACATTCTTCAGTATTGATCCGACGCTCTGATCATAGACACATCTCCTGTTCTCACTCTGTCTGTGTCCGTCTCCACATCGCTGTGAAAACTTCTGCTCCAGTATTTTTATACAAACAACGATGCTATTTGAATATTTCATAGTTATTATTCATCAAATATTTGTCCATGTCAGACTGGGACACTGTTTTGTCCAACTACAGAATTTCAGAATAAAACGGAACTATCTGATTGACGTAATTGGTCTATGACTAGCTCGATTTTAGTTGGACTAACGTGTTGACAGGACATTAAGAAAACCAAATTGTTGTCTTGGTCTGACTAACTCTAGCTAGCTTGATTTTAGTTGAACTAATGTGTTTACAGGACTTTAAGAAAACCAAATTGTCTCAGTCTGACTAAGACTAGCTAGCTGGATTTTAGTCAGACTAATATGTTGTTTACAGGACGTTAAGAAAACCAAATTGTCTCAGTCTGACTAAGACTAGCTAGCTGGATTTTAGTCAGACTAATGTGTTTACAGGACTTTAAGAAAACCAAATTGTCTTAGTCCGACTAGTGTGTTGTTAGACAGAATAAGATTAGCTTGATTTTAGTCGGACTAACGTGTTTACAGGACTTTAAGAAAACCAAATTGTCTTAGTCCGACTAAGATTAGCTTGAATTTAGTCGGACTAATGTGTTTACAGGACATTAAGAAAACCCGAATTGTTGTCTTAGTCTGACTAAGACTAGCTAGTTGGATTTTAGTCAGACTAATGTGTTTACAGGACATTAAGAAAACCAAATTGTTGTCTTGGTCTGACTAACTCTAGCTAGCTTGATTTTAGTTGAACTAATGTGTTTACAGGACTTTAAGAAAACCAAATTGTCTCAGTCTGACTAAGACTAGCTAGCTGGATTTTAGTCAGACTAATGTGTTTACAGGACTTTAAGAAAACCAAATTGTCTTAGTCCGACTAGTGTGTTGTTAGACGGAATAAGATTAGCTTGATATTAGTCGGACTAACGTGTTTACAGGACTTTAAGAAAACCAAATTGTCTTAGTCCGACTAAGATTAGCTTGAATTTAGTCGGACTAATGTGTTTACAGGACATTAAGAAAACCCGAATTGTTGTCTTAGTCTGACTAAGACTAGCTAGTTGGATTTTAGTCAGACTAATGTGTTTACAGGACATTAAGAAAGCCAAATTGTTGTCTTAGTCCGACTGAGACTACTAAAACTTACATACAAATGTACTGTTTTATAATAATAATTTCATTCTCATATTTTGTATGTCTACAATAGCAAAATATAAGTTCTTAATATAAGAAAATCAAGTCAATTTGACTCCTGTCCAAACACCAACAGTGTGTTAGTTTAGTTTTCAGACGTGGACTCAGAAAGACGATTGGGTCTGGACGTTTCCTGGAACACGGCAGAAGAAATTCTGGATCAAACTGCGATTTCAGTTTGAAAAATACATTTATTTATCGGTGCATGGCATCGTCCACTGCACTGCAAACAGACGTCTGGCGAGATAAATCCCAGCTCAGACTGATCGCCATGAATCCATTCCAGCTCCAGGTTTTCAAATGAGCTCACTGACACTTGGCTCCGAGCAAGCGCCGGAGATTTAACTCCAACGGGATTATTTTCCGCCAAGAACAAAAACTTGCGGGAAGACGAAACTCCTCGACAGATTCTGGAGGAGTGAAGTTGTCGTCCTCGGTGAACCAGGTGGAGAAGTCTTTTCTCTGCATTAATCATGTGAGAAAGGCTGATTCCTGCTGTTTCTGGTCAATAACCCGCAGGTGGGCGTCAGGAGGAAGAGGACGAGCGAGAGACGGAGGGAGACGGAGAGCGAGAAGAGAAGGGCACGCCAGGTAGGAAGAGCCGTCCTAGTGTTAGAAGGTCACGGAGAATCATCACAGCTAAACACATGACCTTAACTCCCCCCCCCGGCTGACTTTCCCTCCGCAGCAAACCTTCAAAAGCACAACTGGGCTTTTCAAACAGCGTCGCCACGGCAACTGATGATGCACCCGAGTGGAAACTGAAGTAGAAGCGTGTCGAAATAGTTCGACTGTGGCTACAAGACTCGTTTAGGTGGAAGACGTTTTTTAAAGAAAACAAAACGATTGATTGAAAAACTGATTTTAGCCACTTTACAACAGGCTCGCATTATCATCATTATATCATTAGATCACTTATCTGAACGTTAGACTGCGTGTTTTTTTTACGTTTGTTTCACTTGCTACGACAAGTCCGGGGTATTCGTGTTCAAGTTAGCGCCGGTACACACATCCAAAACACTGACAAAACTACCCAGATGTAGCAGAGCTAGCTAGCGGCTATTTGCCGCTATTTGAGTGCTTCGAGAGCGTTTGCTCGTCACATAGCTCTATATGACGGGCACGCGCACTCGGCAAAATAGCCGCTAGTTAGCTAGCTGCTTTCATATATCGTCGGTTACTTTCGCAAATAGCAAGCGGCTATTTGTTGAGCGCTTCGAGAGCGTTTGCCCGTCATATAGCTCTACACGACAGGCGTACGCTAGTTAGCTAGCTGCTCTCATAAATCGTCAATTATTTTCGCAAATAGCGAGCGGCTATTTGCCGAGCGTACGCCCGTCATGTAGCGCTACATGACGGGCATACACTCTTGAAGCACTCTGCAAAATAGCCGCTAGTTAGCTAGTTAGCTAGCTGCTTTTATATATCGTCGGTTACTTTCGCAAATAGCGAGCAGCTATTTGTTGAGCGCTTCGAGATCGTTTGCCCGTCGTATAGCTCTACATGACCGGTGTACGCTAGTTAGCTAGCTGCTCTCATAAATCGTCAGTAATTTCAGCAAATAGTGAGCGGCTATTTGCCGAGCATACGCCCGGCAAATGTAGCGCTACATGACGGGCATGCGCTCTTGAAGCATTCGGCAAAATAGCCGCTAGCTAGCTAGCTAGTTAGCTAGCAACCCTTTTCTGACATCAGTGTTCAAAGCTCAATGGTCCTTTGGATGTATATCAAACCAACATATTCCAACACATTTGGAATATGTCGGCAGATGTGGCCGCCATCTTTGTTGAAAAAAAAAATCAGCCGGTTCGCTGAATTTGCAAAGCATCGTGGGTAATTTCATCTTCCACTTTGTTTTAAACCCGCATCAGAGCTCAAAATTTAGGGGTTAGGGCAAAAATGTAGAACTGACACAGTTTATGAGATATATACACCTGAACTTCAAAAATCCCTATAAAACATGTCTGTTATTGTTTTATAATCCAGACTTTGGTTTAATAGTGTGTCCTTGCAACAAAAGTAGCTAAACAAAATATAATAACACCTATTTTAACACAGATTTTTAAGCCCAATTAATCACTCGAGGGCCACATCTGGACCCCGGGCCTTGAGTTTGACACGTGTGCTTTTAGCTAAACCTTCAAAAACCAAGCCTAAAAAAAACCCTGAAAGAGCCCTTTAAAGTTGTGAGGACCACACACAGTGTCCTCACAAAGACACACATACAAGAACATTGCATTGACTTGCATTGACCACATTAGTCCTAAAAACTGGACCAGTTCCTTGACCTGGTTTTGGTCTCCATGAGGACTTCCTGGTCCTGACAAGGTCAGAAGAAAGGTCCCTAAAAAGGCGACACACACACACACACACACACACACACACACACACACACACACACACACACACACACACACACACACACACACATGCGTGTAGAGCATGCTAAGTGAGGACACCCGTGGAGATAATCCTTTTAACCCTTACCTTACCTTAACCAGCACAACTAACAGATTAACCTTAAACCCTTAACACACACCCTTAAAGAGACCTTTAAAGTTGTGAGGACCACACACACACACACACACGCGCACACACACACACAGAGGCTGCAGACACTCCGGTCCACGGCTCTGCTGCTATGACTCATCCCGCCTGCCTCACACTGATGCTGGGGGGAGAACAAGTGACACGGAGGGGGGGGTGGGGGGGAATAAACAACCAAACAAACAACAAAAAACAACGCGAGACTCACCTGTTTATTCCTCTGAAGTCTCGCAGTAAAGTCACACACTGATGATGATGATGCTGCTGTCAGGTGTTTTCTTCTTCTTCTTCTGCTGCTGATGTTCGTCTCTTCCTCCTCCGCCGAGACGTCGCATCTCTCCCACGGTGCCGCTGGTGGAGGAAACCCCGCAGCAGAGAGAACACCGGCGGGCCCCGGGGCCTGGAGCTGCTGCTGTGAGTGAGTGAGTGAGTGGCGGGGGGCCGGCGGTGCTGTGGACACGGGAGGGGGGGTGGAGAGACCTGAGGACGGGACGGGACGGAGCGTGGCTTCAGCTCCGGCTCTTCTTCTTCTTCTTCTCCACGGTGGAGTGTGATGGATGTCGCTCCGCTTCCTCGAGAGGTGGCGGTTTGACGCTGCTGCTGCTGCTGCTGCTGCTGCGTTCACGGACCGCCGGAAAAGCCGGATTCGTCGGCAAACGCGAGCGTGTTCAACTTACAACAGAAAAGAAATGGCACAAAAATAACGTAGCGTGTCAACTACCTTTAATTCAGCCATATATAACAATGATTATATATATGTATATATATATATATATATATACATATATATAATGTGTATATATGTATATATACATAATGTATATATATGTGTATATATGTATATATATATGTATATAATATATACATATATACTATATATGTATATAAAATATATATATATATGTGTATATATATATATGTGTATATATATATATATGTATATATATATATGTGTATATATATATATATGTATATATATATATGTGTATATATATATATATACACATATATATATATATATATGTGTATATATATATATGTGTATATATATGTATATATGTGTATATATATGTATATGTATATATATGTATATAATATATACATATATACTATATATGTGTATATATACACACACACATATATATATATATATATATATATACACGTGTGTGTATATATATATATATATATGTATATATATATATGTGTATATATATATGTATATGTATATATATATATATGTATATGTATATATATGTATATATATATATTCAGGCACCAGGATATGGATAAAATATCAAAGTTTTTATTGTGTCAACCAAAACTAGCATAAAACGGCTAGCTTGACACACCATAACAAATATTTAAGATTATATTCACTGTTTTATTTCACTGTTATTCTGCCTTCTTTTTTTTTTTACTGGAAAGTGGAGTTTTTAAATCACTCAAATGAACCACTCACTCTCCCTGCACCAAACCCCATAGAGAAAATCACGTGGTGCAAGAGAATGAGCGGTTTATGAACTTTAGTTTTCAGGCAAAAATGGCTGTTTAATAATAACATAAAGTGTAAGACGTATTATTAAGATGTAGATTTTTAAAAGATGAACAAATACAACCATATTTTATTTATTTTTTAAAACTAGAGAATAAGCCATAGGAGATTCATTTAAATATATATGTGTTTGTACATATACATTATGACAACTATGATATATTTTCATGTATATACATTGATATTGAAAGTATACATTTAGTTCATTCTTAATGGAAGATGGTGTGTGATTAAATCAGTATAGATAATAGAATGTGAAAGTACAGACTATGTCAGTGAGCAAAGAAAAACTTTAAACTTATCAATGACTTATGAAAATATTATAAATAATATTTGATATAATATATTTTTACTTCTAAAAATAATATTATTTAGAAATAATTACGCTTACGAAATGTAAATCTGAAATTTCCTGCAGCACTTGAAGGCAGCAGTGGCGGCTACACGTTTATTTGACTTGGACAGCCGTGAACTCACAGGGTCCTAACGCCGACAGGGTTTATTTTTTTACCATAAATGCGCAACAGGTGCAAAAGTAAAAAAAAGAAGATACAGGTGGTAAAAAAAAATAAAAAATAAATAATGCTAATCATTATGTGTTTAAGTGAATAATTCCACAAATAATTATTTTTTCTGTCCATGATTTTCTGTCCAGAAGTCAAACTTTTCTTTTATTGTCTGTTTTTGTTTTTACGCACGTGCAAAGCTAATGTTTGCAAAAAAAATTAAACTTAATTTCAGTTTAAAATCCCCAAAAATACTTGTAGTAGTTTTGACAGGAAGTAGCGTATTTCCTACAAGTTAACTCTCCCCCTCTCTGCTGTGTACGAACTCCAAAGTTGTTTACACGAAAATACCAGGGTGCCATTTTTGTGTTGTCGTTGTTGTTGCACTCTGGGACTCGTTTTCAACAACGACAAAAGAAAGGAAAAACAAGCTGATAAACAGTCGAAAAACTTTTGCTAATTCTCCTAAACTTATTCTCATGTGTGCAGATCCTCGTTTATGTAGAGGAAACTGCAATTAGTAGCTGCAGCTACTGTATAATAGATGCATTTAATTACCCTGCACGAGCATTTAGAGCCTAAAGAGTGAATATTTTAAACAACCAGCTAAAGACGCAACTCGACAATTTAAATAAATATGGACAGAATGAATGCGGTGATATTTACAATCTGTATTATTCTTCAAAAATGACATAAAAAGACAGAAGACGAGTGTCCAGATGTTATTTATCCTCTGATGTGTTGTTTCTGTGTATATATATATATACACACACACACATACGACAAATACAGATGTTTCTGGGCTCGTGTTAATCCTTCAGTCCGGTCTGATTGGCTGCGTCTCTGTCGCCATGGTTACCACACGCCTCTGCAAACATGTGAGGAGAGCAAATGGTCTCACACACACACACACACACACACGTTTTAATCAAAGCGCACAGTGACTATGGGTGACATAAAGAGTGTGTGTGTGTGTGTGTGCAGCATCAAAGTTTTACCATCACGACCTGTTGCCATAGAGACATGAAGAGAGTGAAGAAGAAGAAGAAGTGTGTGTTTTTTTTTTTTTCTCTTTGTTAAACCTGATCAAACAGAAGATCGTGGAAAAAAACTCAACGCGTCGACGACGAGAGTTCGGAAAAAAGACGTCGCAAACGTCTTCTCGCATATTTTATTTTAAAAAGCAACAACAACAACAACGAGGCTTGCGTTTGTTTGTTTTGTTAATCCCATCCTTAATTTCCTGTTTGAAAAAAAGACTTTAAATTCATGTTCACAGTGACATATGAATGTGTTCACCTTCTTCTTCTTCTTCATCTAAAATTGTCCCACAGGCTGAACACTGAGAGGTGTAAACACTGCCCTCTACAGTTTGAAGTTCTTACTTCTCCAGATTAAATTATCATAACAAAATTTAAAAAAAGAAGACAATTCTGAATTCTGAGATTACAGTCAAAATTCCAAGAAAAGTCAGAGATTAAAGTCAGAACGCTGACATTAAAATACATTTTGAGTCTGAATTTTTAGATTAAGGTCAGATTTTCTGAGAATAAAGTCAGAATTTCTAAGATTAAAATCTGAATTTTTGAGACTAAAATCTGAAGTCAGAATTTCAAAGAATAAAGTCGAAATTTCCGAGATTAGTCACAATTTTTGAGAATAAAGTCGGAATTTCTGAGAATTAGGTCAGAATTCCAGAGAATTAAGTCAGAATTCCAGAGAATAAAGTCAGAATTTCTGAGATTATAGTCACAGTTTCCAAGAATAAAGTCATAATTTCTGAGATTATAGTCCCAATTTCTGAGATTAAAGTCTTAATTTTATGAGACTAAAATCTGAAGTCAGAATTTCAAAGAATAAAGTCGGAATTTCAGAGATTATAGTCGCAGTTTCCGAGAATAAAGTCAGTATTTCTCAGAATAAAGTCGTAATATCGGAGATTATAGTCACAATTTCCGAGATTAAAGTCATAATTTCTGAGATTATAGTCACAATTTCCGAGATTAAAGTTGGAATTTCTGAGATTATAGTCACAGTTTCTGAGAATAAAGTCATAATTTCTGAGATTATAGTCACAATTTCCGTGATTAAAGTCGGAATTTCTGAGATTATAGTCGCAGTTTCCGAGAATAAAGTCAGAATTTCTCAGAATAAAGTCGTAATATCTGAAATTATAGTCAGTTTCTGAGAATAAAGTCAGAATTTTTGAGATGAAATAGTTCCTGTTGAACAAAAACCTTCAGTTTCTTGTCATAATTCTCAGATTAAAGTCAAATTTAATCTATTTTTAAATGACTCTCCCTTCACTACAACACTAAAAAAACACAGTAAGCGGAACCTTTTGTTCGTGTAGCCGCTGCACGGACCCGGACTGTTTACGGCGCTGCACAGGTGAACGCGGAAGCGAAGCGCCGCTCCTGTCAGTGTTGTTGTTGTTGTTGTTGTTTTTCCTCCTCCGTGTCTCAAACACAAACATGGCGGTGAGCGCCGTTCACCTGGAGTCCGACGCCTTCCTCGTGTGCATGAACCACGCGCTGAGCACAGAGAAGGAGGAAGTCATGGGTCTGTGCATCGGCGAGGTGGAAAACTCGCGCCTCGTCCACATCCACTCCGTCATCATCCTCCGCCGCTCCGACAAGCGGAAGGACCGCGTGGAGATCTCGCCCGAGCAGCTGTCCGCGGCCTCCACGGAGGCGGAGCGGCTCGCGGACATGACGGGCAGGCCGATGCGCGTGGTCGGCTGGTACCACTCGCACCCGCACATCACCGTGTGGCCGTCGCACGTGGACGTGCGGACGCAGGCCATGTACCAGATGCTGGACCAGTGCTTCGTGGGCCTCATCTTCTCCTGCTTCATCGAGGACAAGAACACGAAGACGGGCCGCGTCCTGTACACCTGCTTCCAGGTGAGGACCAACCACCGTATATTGTGATTTTTGGCGTCAGTCTCCACCAGGGGGAGCCAGGGTGATATCGTACAATAGTGGGGCTATTTTCTGTGTTCTATTTACATCGGAAGTCAGTATTGGGAGCGATGTCGCGTTAATTTATCATATATATGTATATTTTTACTTTTAGGCCACATTTAATCCCTTAGCGCTAACTACTAAGACCATAACGTAAAGACAATGTTAGCATTTTCAAATTATATCGGAAATTTTTGTTTTATCGCTAATGTTACCTCTTAGCGACGACGGACCATAAGTTAAAGCGTATACTTTAGCAGAAGTGGTACAATATATCGTAAAATAGTGGCTAAAATCACTGGGGCTATTATCGGCTATTTACATCGGAAGTCAGAATTAGGAATGATGTCATGTCAGAGTTGAAGTTGAAATTTATCATATTTACGTATATATTTATTTATCTACTTAAACGATTATGTTAACATGTTAGCATTTTCAATTTATATCGGAATTTTTTTTCCCGCTAATGTTACCTCTTAGCGACGACGGACCAGATCTTAATGCTTATACTTTAGCAGAAGTGGTACAATATATCGTACAATAGTGGTTAAAATCATTTGGACTATTTATCTGTGTTCTATTTACATCGGAAGTCAGAATTGGGAGCGATGTCGCGTTAATTTATCATATATACGTGTATTTTTACTTTTAGGCCACATTTAATCCCTTAGCGCTAACTACTAAGACCATAACGTTAAGACAATGTTAGCATTTTCAATTTATATTTGATTTTTTTTTTTTCCGCTAATGTTACCTATTAGCGACAACTGACCAGATGTTAAAGCTTATACTTTAGCAGAAGTGGTAACATCACTGGGGCTATTATCGGTATAAATGGTGCATTCTATTTACACCGGAAGTCAGAATTAGGAGTGATGTCGCGTTAATTTATCATATATACGTATATTTTTACTTTTAGGCCACATTTAATCCCGTAGCGCTAACTACTAAAACCATAACGTTAAGACAATGTTAGCATTTTCAATTTATATCGGAATTTTTGTTTTATCGCTAATGTTACCTCTTAGCGACGACGGATCAGATGTTAAAGCTTGTACTTTAGCGGAAGCAGTAACGCTCCATACGTGAAGTCTATTAGCAGTAAAATAGTTTTTTTTACCATTGACGTGAGTGGCAGCCATCTTGGAAGCCTTTGTTGTGCTTGCGGAGGTTGCTCCAACTTTCGCGTTCCAGTTGAAACTAGGAAATTACGACTTTCTTAGACACTTTACGAGTTGAAAATAGTGACATCTAGTGGTGAGTCGTGACAGACGCTCCACTCACTCTTCACGTTGGCAAGTGCGTCGGTGAACTACGGTGGCCTTCACGTACGTTTGCGTTGTTAGCTTCTGCTTCAAAACTCGCACTCTTGCTAATTTGTCCTTTAGGGCCACTGTAGGAACTCGGGATGCACGATTTATTTTGCTAATATCCAATATCCACGGAAAATACGGAGTGCTTTGATGACCGATACCGATATATCCAAATTAGCTGTAGAGGGCGCTAACATAGACGTCAACGATGCAGGAGCTTTTTTTAGCCTAATTTAGCATTTTAAATCTCTATTGTCTTAATTTTTTTGTTTTTTGCTATTAAACTAAAAACAAACCCTCGTCACTTCAGTCCGTGCAGGCGCAGAAAGGCTCCGAGTACGAGCGCGTGGAGATCCCCGTCCACGTGGTGCCGCGCGACGCCATCGGTAAGGTTTGCCTGGAGTCGGCCGTGGAGCTGCCGCGGATCCTGTGTCAGGAGGAGCAGGACACGTACCGCAAGATCCACAGCCTGGCTCACCTGGACCCGGTCACCAAGATCCACAACGGCTCCGTGTTCACCAAGAACCTGTGCAGCCAGATGTCGGCGGTGAGCGGGCCGCTGCTGCAGTGGCTGGAGGACCGGCTGCAGCAGAACCAGCAGAACGTGGTGGAGCTGCAGCGCGAGAAGGAGAAGCTGCTGCAGGAGCTCAGCGCTCTGTGACTCTGTCCGGTGCCGAAGTAAATCCAGTCCGTGTTTTCTCTGATCGATCAAATCCATAAGTTAACTGCTCTGTTGGAACGGTTTCACCAAACCTGCCCGGAAACAAAGACTGGGGCGGGACCCGTGTGGGGGACGTGGGAGATTTTTTTGGGGGTCCGCACAAAAATTAGCTTAATTTTTCCCGACTTCTTACTTAAGATTTAACCTTTAAATGTTGCAATAATTTCAAACGTCTCGAGGAACTAAAATTTTCCATTTTCGAATTCAAAACGATTTAGAAAATTTTAAATTTGCTGCTACATTCTTGCACAAAAAATTTGCCCTCGTCACGATTTACGTTGTATATTTGTTTTACGAAAATTTGCCGTCTTTAAAAAAGTTATGGAAATACTTTATCAGAACAGTTATATTATTATAAATAAATTATTGATAAATTATTTAATATGCCAATAGTTTCACGCTTCTTTTTCAAATTTAAAAACAAGTTCTTTGTTGTTTCAGTTTCTTAAATTTGTAAAAACCTAAACTACTAATTATTTTCAGTATCGATGAGTAAATGGATTAGTTGTTCTTTAAAACAAATATAAAGATAATTATTAATAATTTGAAAATGTAGTTAAATTTAACAAAATTGTCAAAATTTGATGCTTAAACGTCTTAAATTATTGTTTTTTTTGTTTTTTCTGACGGTTAAATTAATATCTGTTTTGTTTGAGAACGTTGTCAATTTGAGGTTTTTGGAAACAATTTTCTGAAGTTATCAACAGATTAAATCACTAATTAAATTAGAAATAAATGAGTTGTTGCCTTAAATCTGGTCAGATTTAGTTTTTGTTCCCAATTTAAATAAAAATATACCTTTTTGTCTATAAGTTGTACCTTAATTGTAAAATATAACGATAATAAAACAATCCTCTGACCTTTTCGTGTTGCATCTAACCCATAATAATAAGATTTACGTAGATAATAATAATAATAATAACAGGAGCTGAGCATGTGAAGACGCCGCCTCTGAATCGGAGCTTCTTATTGGACGACAGACTAATCAAAGTGTTACTGTAGATACTGTAAATGTGCGTGAAGGTTATGGGATGTCGATGGTAAGATGGCTGCCTGTCTTTCACAGATGTGTAAATGCTTATGTGTGTGTGTGTGTGTGTGTGTGTGTTCACCTCCCACAACTGTAAAATAAAACCTATTTTCTTACTGAAGATTCAGTCTAAGACTTTGCATGTCATGCCTCTGTTTGTCCAGCAGGTGTCCTCGTTGCCTTCAATGATCTTAGCCTTAATCTGACATCTGATTTATATCATCTGAGCCTTTCGTTAAGTGTGTTTTTTCCTGGTGTTTTTACTCAAAACTACCACTTTAAGACTTAGTGAAATAACAGTCAGTATTAAAACAGCATCTTTTAATCTTTAATAATAAGAAAACTTGGAATAAATAACCGTGAATCCGTCTAAAAACTGGTAAACATCGACTCTACTTGTGTGAGTTTTGCACTTGAGCCAGTTTGAACGGACGCACTGGTCTGTGGTCACTGGTGTGGGTGTGGCCTGTGGTGGAGGCGGGGGGGGAGAGGGGGCGTCGCCGGCGCCTGACTGGGGGCAACGACGTGACCTCCTTTACGGGACAGGAAGTGAATCTCTCTCCTGATGACCTCGGCCTGATCCGCCTGCTTCTTCACCAGCGTCTGCAGACGACGCGCCTCGTCCTGGTCCACGCGTCTCCTGTGGTCCTGGAACGGCGCCCCCTGGATGCCAAAAAAACAGACGGAAACGACGTCCAGGTACTTGAAGGGAAACTGATGTTGTGTTATTTGATGATGTTGATGCAAAAATGGTGAAAATTAAATGAAAATTACAGGGTTTTTCTGCCTGGTGTCCAGTTTACGCCTCAGCTCCGCGTTCTCGTCGACGAGGTTTTTCTTCCCGGCGAGAAGATCCGTGTTGTGCTTGATCACGTCCATCAGAGCGTCATGTGACGCCTCTACCTTCACCTGGAGACGCAAGACAAATGACGACAAAGGTCTCAAACACACACGTGAACGCACACAGTGTAGACAGACACACACACACACACAGACAGGAAGTACCTCCCACTCTTTCATCTCGGTGCTCCACTGAGTTTCCTGAAGAAGCTTCTGCTGCTTCAGCTCCTCCAGATCTCGGTTTCCTGTGAGCGTCTGCAGAGCTTCAAGATTCACCAACCTGCCAAACTTCCTCATCATCAGAGTGTCGCAGTGCTCCTGCAGCTCTGACACACACACACACACACACACACACACAAATCTTCAATGACCCATGTCTATTTAGGACGGTTTTCAAAAACTTTCAAGGGCCTTGAAACTTTTTTTTTTTTATTTCAAATTTACAAACTTTAATATCCCATGTCTATTTAGGTGATATTCAAGAATTTTCAAGGGCCTTGAAAAAAAAATTAAATTCACAAACTTTCACTGACCCACATCTATTTAGGGCGGTTTTCAAAAACTTTCAAAGACTTTGAAAAAAAAAAAATGAAATTGACAAACTTTCAATGACCCATGTCTATTTAGGGTGTTTTTTTCAAAAACTTTCAAGGATTTTGAAAAAAAATTCACATTCACAGACTTTCAATGACCCATGTCTACTTGGGACGATTTTCAAGAACTTTCAAGGACCTTGAAAAAAGTTTTAAATTCCCAAGCTTTCAATGACCCATGTCTACTTGGGGCAGTTTTAAAAAAACTTTCAAGGGCCTTGAAACTTTTTTTTTTTTTTTTTTATCAAATTCACAAACTTTAATATACAATGTCGTCTTAGGGAGATTTTCAAAAACCTTCAAGGACCTTGGGGAAAAAAAATGTCAATTCCCAAGCTTTCAATGACCCATGTCTATTTAGGGCAGTTTTCAAAAACTTTCAAGGACTTTGAAAAAAATTTAATTCGCAAACTTTCAATGACCCATGTCATGTCCCAGGGCCTTGAAAGTTTTTTTTTTTTTTTTCAAATTCACAAACTTTAATGACTCGTGTCTTTTTCAGGCTATTTTCAAGAACTTTCAGGGACTTCAAGGTCCCTGTGTTACCCCGTCTGACCCCCGTGTGGCGCTGTTCACCTCGTATCTGGGCCTTCAGGTCCTTGCAGTCGTGGATCAGACGGCCGTGGTCTCTGCGGACCTGCACTTTAGCTTCTCTCTGCTGGTTCTTCTCCACGTGAAGCTGCTGGATTCTTCCCTTCAGTCTGTGAAGCTCCGCCCTCTCCACGACCAACGCCTCGCTCAGGTCTGACGCCAGAGCGTCGCCCGAGATGAACTCAATCTGTCAAACACACGGGGGAAAATACTGTATGTGTCTTTGAATAATCTGTGGGATTGTGAACGTCTTGTGTGTGTGTGTGTGTGTGTGTGTGTGTGTGTGTGTGTGTGTGTGTGTGTGTGTGTGTGTGTGTGTGTGTGTGTGTGTGTGTGTGTGTGTGTGTGTGTGTGTGTGTTGACCTGGTGCAGTCTGAGAGGAACCACCACGTCCAGCTCGTTCATCTTAATCTGCTTCTCTCTCTGGATTAACTCCAGGTCGTTTTCTGCCGCCTTCACACTGACCTTCACTGTTCTCTGCTGCAGAGGAACACAAACATCAGCTGGATTTAATCTGAATTTACGATGGAAACTAGGGTTGAACAATTTAATCCAGCTTTAGATTTTTCAGTTTTTTAACTTCTGAATTTTTTCTGCGGATACAGAGAAGTTTCCTGCTGTTGGATTAATCTAATCTAATCTAAAATAATCTAGTCTAATCTAATCTGATCTAATGTAACCTAATCTAGTCTACATTGGTCAAGCGTTGTCTACAAAATAGAAAATCCAAACTAGTCTACTCTTGTGTAGTCTATTCTACTCTAATCTAGTCTAATCTAGTCTAATCTAATCATAATCTAGTCTATTCTATTCCAATCCAGCCCACTCTAATCTAATCTAGTTTCTTCTAACCTAATCCAATCTAAATGGGATCTGATATAGTCTTTTCTAATCTAATCTAATCTAGTGTAATGTATTCTAAATGTAACCTAATCTACTTAAGTCAAGCCTAATCTAATCCAATCTAGTCTAGTCTCTTGTAATCTAATATAATCTTGTCTACTGTAGTCTACTAAAATCTGATCCAATCTACTCTAGTCAAAAATAATATAATCTTGTCTCTTAAATCTAATCCAATCTTCCCTAATTTAATCTAATACAATCGAGTCTACTCTATTCTGATCTAATCTAATCCAGTCTAATCTAATCCAATCTAGTCTCTTGTAATCTAATACACTCTCGTCTACTATTGTCTACTCAAATCTGATCCAATCTACTCTAGTCTAAAATAATACAATCTTGTCTCTTGAAATCTAATCTAATCTTCTCTAATTTAATCTAATACAATCTAGTCTGATCTAATCTAATCCAGTCTAATCTAAATCATATCTCAGTGAAGTAACATCCAATATTCAGCAGATTAATGTTAATATTCTCTCATGAACTTAGTGACGTTTGTGTCAAACTCTGTGATAATCTGAACGTTGACCTTCCTGACGAGGACGTCTCTCTCCTCCTTCAGGACGTCCGCTCTCCTCTGCTCGTCCTGCAGCAGCGTCTCCACGTCCACGCGACGCTCGCGCAGCTTCAGAGTGTTCTCGTACAACTGTGAGTCGCAGTCTGACGCGCACACGCACACACACACACACACACACACACACACACACACACACACACACACACAGTGTAATATCTCACTTCCTGTTTGTGTTTAATCTGATGTGTGTGTTGTGTTTACTTTGCAGAGCGTTTTCCTCTGAGCCACTGTCATCGTCGTCTTCATCTTCATCATCAGAGTCTTCATCACTGTCCACGTCTTCATCTGCAAACACACACACACACACACTGGGGTCATGAAGGCCACACACACACACACACACACACACTGGGGTCATGAAGGCCTCACACACACACACACACACACAGTCGTGTCCTCATGTCCTCACCATGTGTCCCTCTCTTCTCTCTCGTCTTCACTCGTCTCACGTTCCTCCTGAAGACTTTGGACAGAGACGACTCAAACTTCCCGCTCTGACTCAGCGACGCCTGGAAGGAGACGACCACGTCCTTCTGTCTGTCCTGAAGCTTCAGCACCTCTCTGAGCCTCAGAGACAACTGCTGTTCACACTCGTCCACACGGGACTGTGGACAGGACAGAGAGGACAAGAGAGGACAAGAGAGGATGGGAGAGAGAGAGACGATGAGAGGACAACAGAGGAGGAGAGGACAAGAGAGGACGGAGAGAGGACAAGACAGGACGGAGAGAGGACAAGACAGGACGGAGAGAGGACAAGAGAAGACGGGAGAGAGGACAAGAGAGGACGGAGAGAGGACAAGAGAGAGGAGGAGAGGACAAGAGAGGACGAGAGAGAGGACAAGAGAGGACAGAGAGGACGGGAGAGAGGACAAGAGAGGACAAGGAGAGGACGGAGAGGACAGAGAGGACAAGGAGAGGACAGAGAGGACAAGGAGAGGACAAGAGGGGACAAGAGAGGACAAAAGAGGACAAGAGAGGACGGAGACAAGGAGAGGACGGAGAGACATGGAGAGGACAAAAGAGGGCGGAGAGACAAGGAGAGGACAAGAGGATGGAGAGGACAAGAGAGTACGGAGAGACAAGGAGAGGACAAGAGAGACAGGGAGAGGACAGAGAGACGAGAGGACAAGAGAGGACAAGGAGAGGACGGGAGAGGAAAAGAGAGAGGATGGAGAGGACAAGAGAGGGCGGAGAGACAAGGAGAGGACAAGAGAGACAGGGAGAGGACAAGAGAGTACGGAGAGACAAGGAGAGGACAAGAAAGACAGGGAGAGGACAAGGAGAGGACGGAGAGGACAAAAGGACGGAGACAAGGAGAGGACGAAGACGACAAGAGAGGACAGAGGACAAGGAGAGGACAAGAGAGGAGGAGAGGACAAGGAGAGGACGGGAGAGAGGACAGAGAGGACGGAGAGGACGGGAAAGAACAAGGAGAGGACAAGGAGAGGACGGAGAAGACAAGGAGAGGACAAAAGAGGACAAGAGAGGACGGAGACAAGGAGAGGACGGAGAGACATGGAGAGGACAAGAGAGGGCGGAGAGACAAGGAGAGGACAAGAGAGACAGGGAGAGGACAAGAGAGTACGGAGAGACAAGGAGAGGACAAGAAAGACAGGGAGAGTACAAGGAGAGGACGGAGAGGACAAAAGGACGGAGACAAGGAGAGGACGAAGACGACAAGAGAGGACAGAGAGACAAGGAGAGGACAAGAGTGACAAGGAGAGGACAAGAGTGACAAGGAGAGGACGGAGAGGATGGAGAGGACGAGCGAGACAAAGCTGAGTGTATGAACAAACTAGTCTGATCGCGTTTATCGTACGACTTCAAAAAAAAAGCCACAGTTTGTAACAGAATAAACACAATGACAAAAAAAAGTGGATTAAATCATGTCATATATTCCGTTATATATATATATATATTGCGACGTACCGCGATGCTGCTCTCCTCCCTCAGGAGTCGGTCCAGCGCCCCCTGCAGGCCGCTCTCCCTCCTCTCAAACTCCATGAGCAGCAGCAGCTCCTGGCAGAGCGTGGCGTGGCGGAGCTCGTCCGCCTTCAGCTGCCAGTCCAGGTGAAGCTTGTGGTGACGCAGCAGCAGCAGCTCGGCGTCGAAGCGCCGCAGCGAACCCTGCGCCTGATCGCACCAGACAGACACCGTGTGGTCGCGTGAGGTACTGCGCTCTCTTAGCAACAACGTTAAATCTACGGTATCTCACTGTGTTTCCGTCCTGCACCGAATCCCATAGAGAAAATCGTCGATTTTATCTTGTGGGGACGCGGGGCCTTGTTCCTCCATCACGACATTCAAATGTAGTGACACAAAGTGACCACACGAGGCAGCAGTGAACGACCTGTGTCCTCCATGAGAAATAAATCGCCGATTTTCTCTATGGGCTTTGGTGTGAGAGTTCTCGCGGTTGACAAACGCTAGTTTTCGCTCACGAAAGTCTGTGAATCAGTGAAATGAAGCGAAGAAAACACATAATTAAGATACTTTAGACTCAAACAGGCATAGATTAGTCAGTATTATAATATAGATTCTCAGTATAGGGGGCGCTAACAGCACCGATTATGTAATGAAGCTCAGAAACCTGCTCCAGGAGCGAGTCCTGCTCGTAGAGGAGTTTGAGCTCCTCCTCCTTTCGTAGCTCCGCCTCCAAGTCATTCAGCTCCTCCTCTTCTTCTTCCTCATCATCTTCTTCTATTCTTCCTGAAGGATGGAGGCTTCCTCCTCCTCCTCCTCCTCTCTCCTGAACATCTCTCTCTTTCTCCAGCTGCTCCAGCAAACGCGTTGTTCCCTCATCCTCCTCGTCTTCCTTCTGCTGCATGAACTTTAATCTGCTAAATTGAAGATATGCTGGATTAAAGTTCCCCCCCCCGTGTGCTACAGAGGTTCTAACAGACAGTCAGTGATATCTCACCTCTGTTCCCTCAGGACTCTGTATCTGTCCAGCGTGGAGTCGTCAAACTGCAGCCTCCTCTCCGGCGTTTCCTCGGGTCGTGGCGTCGGCGGGGGGGCGGGGCCGGGGCGGCGGAGGTGACCCGGCAGACGCCGCTGGGTGTCGGCGAGCTGCTCGGCCTGAGCCCGTAATCTGGAAACCAGGCGGAGCTTGGAGTCGCGCAACGCCACGATGCGTCCGTTCATCGCCGTCTGTTTGTCGCGGATCTGAGAGGACGAACGGAGACGCTGAGTCAGTGTTTTATTATGTTTTAAGATGCAAAAGTATGTTATTTTTGTTGAAAAAAGCTGAAGTTTTTTGTTTAAAAACTGTCATTTGTTAAAAAACATCTTGAAAATGACTCAAACAACGACTAAATTTATCAAAATAAATCAAAAATCGGAAAGAAATCTTGAATAAAACTAGTGCTGGGCACTAGCTTAACGCACATTAGCGCGTTTCCATGACGACTGACCGGAAAAGACGCGCGTGACGTCATGTTTACGTGCCGCGACACCGGAGTCCAGGCACCGTTTACCAGTTAGCTCCGTTAGCTGCATTAGCTCGTTTAGCGCCGTTAGCGTTAGCCTACGGTGGAACTGGAGCGGTCTGTTTATTAAACGAAAAGAGCAGCGCTAACAAATAACCAGCGTAACTGTGTACTGCGTATGTGTGCCTCTTGTTTTTAAACTGTAGCGTTACTTTAGAGACTCATTTTACTTTTTCCAATCAGTCGTCATGGAAACGCATCATGCGCTAATGTGCGTTAACGCGCTAACACGCCCAGCACTAAATTTAACACAATTTTTTTTTGATTTTGTCTAGTTAGCTTATGACAACAATATCCTAAGAATAATATTCACCACTTTATCTCGATGTTACACAAACTTTAGCAACAGGAAACCGATGTTTCTGTCCCTTTCCAATGCACTCACTCTCCCTGCACCAAACCCCATAGAGAAAATCACTGATTTTAACGTCACAGCACAGTATTTAAAACACAAACTTGTTGATCCACTGCTGCCTCCATCACTGAGTTCAACTGTCTTATTTTGTCACTTCTGTGTTTGAAAACCTCCGTTCAGATTGACCTCAGTGACACAAAGTGACCACACGAGGCAGCAGTGGACCAGCAGCTCCTGCGTCCCCCGTGAGCTAAAAATCGATGATTTTAGGAATGAGATTTGGTGCGAGAAAATTAGTATGTTAACGTTGGAATAATGTATTTTAACATCCAAAAACCTCATGTTCAACAATATATTTGTGTAGCGTGTGTTTCTGTGTACGTTTTTCTCCAGGTCGTTAATCTCCGCCCTCTTCTTCTCCGTGTTGGTCCTCAGGTGTTCGGGCACCGCTCGCTCGGTCTCCGTCCTCAGCTTCAAGTCTCCGACGTTCTCCCGGGCTTCACGGATGTCCCGCGCGGCCCGCGGGTCCTCGTAGTCCGCGTCGGGCTTCTCTGCGTAACTGAGGTAACGACAAATGTTTACAACTACATCTCACTGTTAAAGGTGCATTATGTAATAAATCATAAAATCCTCCTAATATGTCACAGAGACTCAGGAATAATGTTCATATAACAAACTGAACTCACCGACAACAACAGCACAGACAAAATATTTGCATTAAAAAAAAGTATTTTGCAGACAGCAAATCATGTTTTGGCGCCACCTACCGCCGTCTACCAATCATTGCGGTCGGTAGAGTCTCAGCTGCCGAGCAACCACGGGTTGCCAGTTACGTCAGAAAACGTATAACCTAAAAAGACCTCGGTATTTTGAATTTGAATGTAGCAACCGTTTTTGGCCACATTCTTACATATGGCGCCTTTAAACAAGCTGAAAACACAACTGTGTAAAACACTCACTCTCCCTGCACCAAACCCCATAGAGAAAATCTGCGATTTTACATCACAGCACACAGGAGTTGTTGATCCACATTTGCTCAAAATATAGTTCAAAATATGTTATTTTGTCACTTTTGTGTTTGAAATCCTTACTTTGGATGAACATGCGTGACACAAAGTTACCACACGAGGCAGCAGTGGACCAGAAGCTGCTGAGTCACCATGAGATAAAAACGCTGATTTTCTCAAAGGGGTTTGGTGAGACGCTCACAAACTTGAGTTTCCAGTCAGAAATTGGCCTTTTTTAGACGAGATATCTCGAGTTCCTGCAGTTTTCAGGGAGGGCAAACATCTGTGGATCCGTAAAAACGAGATCTAAAAGTGTTTAAATGTTCAAACTCACAGTCGAGTCCACTCCTGCTTCCTCTTCTCCATCTTGGCTCGAGCTTGCTCGGCTTTCTCTGCGGCTTTCCTCAGCTTCTCCTCTTGACGATCTCCCAGTTTGATCCCTGCTGGTCGAGTCACCCTGGGCCTCAACGCCTCCTCCTCTGGACACACACACACAGAGGTCAAAAGGTCAAAAGGTCATTCATCAGTGTGTGTGTGTACTTGCGGCATACTGAGGACCAGTGAGTGTTTTTAACCAACAAAGTGAGGTCTTTTTTACAAAGTGAGGACATTTTGGCCGGTCCTCACTTTGTTTTCATTCAAATCACTTTCTTATGTTGTAAACATGCTGTAGTCTGTTTTTAACAGAGGTCAATTTGGTACAAAAACCTGTTTTCCAGCCCTGTTGTTTCACACACTTTTTGCTCTGGGGCTCCTCCTGCAGACGTGTTATGGTACTGCACCCAGTAGTTCTTTATAGATGTCATTCATGAGGTAGATATTTGTAATGGTGTCGATTTATAAAATGATAATGTTGGTCCTCACTTTGTCAGCACCTTTACCCGGTCCTCAGTGTACAGCAAGTACAAGAGTGTGTGTGTGTGTGTGTGTGTGTGTGTGTGTGTGTGTGTGTGTGTGTGTTTACCTCCAGTGTGGCCGCTGTCATCTCCAGGTCCTCCTCTGTGTTTCCTGCGCTCCGCCCCCGCCGCAGCATCGCCGTCACCGTCAGGCTGAGTGGGCGTGGTCACGCGGTCATCGGGCGCCGCCTGCGGCTCGGCGAGCGTCTTCACGAGGTACGTGGAGACGCTGTGGTCGCTGCGGACGGCGAACACGCACACGGCGTTTTCCTCCAGAGAATCCCAGAACCTGTAAGAGTTGCGTTCTTGTTCTTGACTCTGGTTTTTCTGTACACGTCTTTATTTGATATAAATACTGTGATATAAACTGTTTTCATGCATTTTTAACTGATTAGTACAGATTTTTGTGGTCAAAAATGGCACCAAATTTGACATTGTTTCAAAAACATGTGGAAAAAATTACTTATTAGGAAAAGAAAATATTGTGGTAATCAAAAAAAAAGATAAAATATTGTATTGTTACAAAAAAATAACATATTTTACCCCCCAAAAGAAATCAAAATTATGTTTCAAATGATCATAATGTTAAGGAAAATACAAAATAATAACATTAAAAAATCATGCTACAGTTGTTACATCAAACAAATGTTACTGAAAATGTAACTAAACGTGGTAACGTTACAAAAGGTTACACATTAGTATAATGCTACAAAAAAATGCTAACGCTACAAAAAATGCTACATAATGTAACACAACACAAACATGTTACTTAGAATATAAATAGTTTGAGTTTGAACATTTTAAAGTGAATAATCAAATAAATAAGATAATTTAATATCTTTATGGTCCTGAAAAGGATTAAACAGATGCAGGTGCCCCCTTGTGGCATTTCTGAATAAATCATGAGGACTGTATGTTAGCGAGGTGTGTGTGTGTGTGTGTGTGTGTGTGTGTGTGTGTGTGTGTGTGTGTCAGTACCACTCCTGTATTTTGCTCAGAGCGACTCGACTGCGCTCGTCCTCCCAGCTCAGCTCTTCTCTGACCTCCAGGATCAGCCTGGACTTTTCCACTTCTGCCTGTTCCCGGAAACACGAGTCCAGCTGCAGCTCCTGCACACAAAACGTGTGTAAACCATAGAGAATGAGGACATTTTGTCTGGTCCTAAGACCTGGTTTTAGGGGTGAGTCGTGGTCGAGGACAGTAAGAACGCTGTGACCTCAGGCGTGAGGCGGACGTGCTCGGACAGTCTCTGGTTGTCCGTCAGCAGCTGCTTGTACGTCCTCTGAAGCTCGGCCAGCTTCTTCCTCTTCGCCGCCAGCTTCAGCTCGGCCTCTCGCTGCAGGCGACTCGTCTCCAGGTTCTGTTTCGCCGTCTCTATGCTGGAAAGGGACGAAGAGACGATGAGACAAGACGAGGAGACGATGGACGAACCCAAAGAGAGGATCAGGGATCGTCATCATCACCTGTCGGCCGCTGGATCCTCGATGTCCTGAGCCAACACTTCGTTTTCAAGACCAACCTGTTTGAGTAAAGACATTTGAACGTCACATTCATGAAGACATGAAGACATGAAATGTTGGTGAAAACTCTTTAAGAAACCCGAATTGTTGTCTTAGTCTGACTAAGACTAGCTCAATTTTAGTCCGACTATCGTGTTTACAGGACATTAAGAAACCCGAATTGTTGTCTTAGTCCGACTAAGACTAGCTTGACTAGTTGGACTAATGTGTTTACAGGATATTAAGAAACCCGAATTGTTATCTTAGTCGGACTAAGACTAGCTCGATTTTAGTCGGACTATTGTGTTTACAGGATATTAAGAAACCCGAATTGTTGTCTTAGTCGGACTAAGATTGGCTCAATTTTAGTCGGACTATTGTGTTTAAAGGACATTAAGAAACCCGAATTGTTGTCTTAGTCGGACTAAGACTAGCTCACATTTAATCGGACTATTGTGTTTACAGGGCATTAAGAAACCCGAATTGTTGTCTTAGTCGGACTAAGACTAGCTCAATTTTAATCGGACTAACATGTTTACAGGACATTAAGAAACCCGAATTGTTGTCTTAGTCGGACTAAGACTAGCTCAATTTTAATCGGACTAACATGTTTACAGGACATTAAGAAACCCGAATTGTTGTCTTAGTCGGACTTAGACTAGCTCAATTTTAATCGGACTATTGTGTTTACAGGACATTAAGAAACCCGAGTTGTTGTCTTAGTCTGACTACGACTAACTCAATTTTAGTCCGACTAACATGTTTTCAGGATATTAAGAAACCCAAATTGTTGTCACCTCCTACAGTTTGATTTCACCCACATGAACACATGAGGAAAACTCACCCTCGGTGAAGGAACCTTGGCCCTGGTGCTCTTCAGGCTCCTCTCTAGCTCCTCCGGAGGAAGCAGACTGAAGGAGAAGATGTTGCCGTCGTCCCCCGCCGTCAGCACAAAGCGGTCGTCGTGGCTACAGCGGATGTGACGCAGGTGTCCGTACTGGTTGTCGTGAACGTTGAGCGCCCAGTACGCCCGCAAAGACGAGAGGCCGCCGTCGTCCGGCTGCAGCGGGTAAACTCGGACGGCACCGGAGCGCGTGCCGCAGAGCAGCAGCTGCCTGTTAGCGCTGCGACAACACGACAGAGGTAACACGGACATGTGAGGGCGCTGTGGAGTTCAAACGAGAGTCGGACCTCGTTCACGAACTCTAACGCACATTTAAGATAGAAAATCAAAACAAATATGTGAGTAAAGACACGTTTTGTGCTAATTCAGTAGTAGTCGGACTATAAATCGCATTATCCAGGTATGTTAGTCTGACTAAGACTAGTTCGATTTTATTTGGACTATTGTGTTGACAGGACATTAAGAAAACCCGAATAGTTGTCTTAATCGGACTAAGACTAGATTGATTTTAGTCTAACTAACGTGTTTACAGGACATTAAGAAAACCAAATTGTTGTCTTAGTCCGACTAAGACTAGCTCAATTTTAGTCGGACTATTGTGTTTACAGGACATTAAGAAACCTGAATTATGGTCTTAGTCAGACTAAAACTAGCTCAATTTTAATCGGACTCTTGTGTTTTCAGGACATGAAGAAACCCAAATTGCTGTCTTAGTCTGACTAAGATTAGCTCAGTTTTAGTCGAACTATTGTGTTTAGAGGACATTAAAAAACCTGAATTTTTGTCTTAGTCGGACTAAGACTAGCTCTATTTTAATCAGACTATTGTGTTTACAGGACATTGAGAAACCCATATTGTTGTCTTAGTCCGACTAAGACTAGCTCGTGTTTAGTCAGACTATTGTGTTTACAGGATATTAAGAAACCTGAATTATGGTCTAAGTCAGACTAAGACTAGCTCAATTTTAATCAGACTTTTGTGTTTACAGGACATTAAGAAAACCCAAAATGTTGTCTTAGTCGGACTAAGACTAGATCGATTTTAATAGGACTATTGTGTTTACAGGACATTAAGAAAACCCAAGTTGTTGTCTTAGTCGGACTAAGACTAGCTCGATTTTAATAGGACTATCGTATTTACAGGACATTAAGAAAACCAAATTATTGCCTTAGTCCGACTATATGTCGCGATGCTAACAGCGGTTAGCCGACACTTAGCCTCTGTTGGTCGAAGTACCTGAAGGTGACGGAAATAACGGGGTCGTCGTCTGTGTCGTGAACGGACAGGAAGTCAAAGGGCTCGTGCGACGCCTGATCCAGATCCTCGTCCTGTTCCTCTGGGAATTTACAGTGATACAGGAAACCAGAGTCAAAACCTCCCTGCACAGAGAAAATAGTAATGTTAGACAGAAAATACATCTTTATATGTTTAAATTTCTTATTCGTCTTTCCCTGTGCGCACCATCGAGAGCCAGAAGTGTCCAGGCTGAGAATAGAAACCACAGTAGAGAGGACTTGGAGGGTCAGGGATGTAAATGGGTGGTAACTCTTCATCTTCCTTCTCCTCGTCTTCTTCTGCCTTTTCCTCTTTCCTCTTCTCCTCCTTCACAACTTTACGTCTTGCGATTTCCTCTTCTCTCTGAAACACAAACATACCCAAAAATAATGATATTCTTACGCTCTTCTTCCATGTGACCGATTCAGCCGAGGAACTTTGATTCCAGACCTTGATTCGTGACTTGATGCTCCTGAACCTGAAGGATCTTCTGGGCAGATCCAGCAGCTGGAAGCTCTTGGTCGGGTTCTGAGCCTTTGGATCAGGACTGTGCACCTCGACCACATGACCACTGTGACACAGGATGAGCAGTCTGTTCTCACTCTGGGTGACAAAGGTGAGTGGATTGTTGGTGATCTAATGTACTCTACCATCACAGATGACAGTGAGTGAAAGTGTGAGTGTGTGAGTGAGTTAATGTGTGAGAGAGTGAGTGAGTGAAAGCGTGTGTGAGTGAGTGAAAGTGTGAAAGATTGAGTGAAAGTGTGAGTGAGTGAAAGTGTGAAAGTGTGAGTGAAAGTGTGAGTGTGTGAGTGAATGAAAGTGAGTGTGTGAGTGAGTGAAAGTGTGAGAATGAAAGTGTGAAAGAGTGAGTGAGTGTGAGTGAAAGTGTGAGTGTGTGAGTGAGTGAACGTGTGAGTGAGTGAAAGTGTGAGTGAGCGAGTGAAAATGTGAGTGAGTGAGTTAAAGTGTGAGTGAGTGAGTGAGTGAGTGAGTGAAAGTGTGAGTGAGCGAGTGAGAGAAAGTGTGAGTGAGTGAGTGAAAGTGTGAGTGAGTGAAAGTGTGAGAGTGAAAGTGTGTGTGGGTGAGTAAAAGTGTGAGTGAGTGAGTAAAAGTGTGAGTGAGTGAGTGTTTGAGTGAGTGAAAGTGTGAGTGAGTGAGTAAAAGTGTGAGTGAGTGAGTAAAAGTGTGAGTGAGTGAGTGTTTGAGTGAGTGAAAGTGTGAGTGAGTGAGTGTTTGAGTGAGTGAAAGTGTGAGTGAGTGAGTGTTTGAGTGAGTGAAAGTGTGAGTGAGTGAAAGTGTGTGTGGGTGAGTAAAAGTGTGAGTGCGTGAGTGAGTGTTTGAGTTAGTGAAAGTGTGAGTGAGTGAAAGTGTGAGAGTGAAAGTGTGAGTGTGTGAGTGAGTGAACGTGTGAGTGAGTGAAAGTGTGAGTGAGCGAGTGAAAATGTGAGTGAGTGAGTTAAAGTGTGAGTGAGTGAGTGAGTGAGTGAGTGAAAGTGTGAGTGAGCGAGTGAGAGAAAGTGTGAGTGAGTGAGTGAAAGTGTGAGTGAGTGAAAGTGTGAGAGTGAAAGTGTGTGTGGGTGAGTAAAAGTGTGAGTGAGTGAGTAAAAGTGTGAGTGAGTGAGTGTTTGAGTGAGTGAAAGTGTGAGTGAGTGAGTAAAAGTGTGAGTGAGTGAGTAAAAGTGTGAGTGAGTGAGTGTTTGAGTGAGTGAAAGTGTGAGTGAGTGAGTGTTTGAGTGAGTGAAAGTGTGAGTGAGTGAGTGTTTGAGTGAGTGAAAGTGTGAGTGAGTGAAAGTGTGTGTGGGTGAGTAAAAGTGTGAGTGCGTGAGTGAGTGTTTGAGTTAGTGAAAGTGTGAGTGAGTGTTTGAGTAAGTGAAAATGTGTGAAAGTGTGAGTGAGTGAGTGAAAATGTGTGAAAGTATGAGTGGGTGAGTGAGTGAAAATGTGTGAAAGTGTGAGTGAGTGAGTACTCACATATGTGGGTGGAAAAGTGAGTTAGCCACCTACGTGGGAGTGAGGCGACCACTGCAGCTCCTGCACCGGCCCGGGAACATGAATGAAGCCGATGGGACAGTAGGTTTCCCCGACAGTGAAGAAGAAGACGGTGCAGTCGGAGCTCTGAGCCGGAACAGCAACAAGGTAAGAAGATAAACATACACACGGGGAATATGACACTGATTTCTTATGTAAAATCCCAAATCTCTTAATCGCTGGTGTTCACGGTTTTAGCTTTAATATACGTTTACGTGGATCGTTACATATGCAGATGACACCAATATGTTGGTTAAACGTCGTACCCCTGAGGCCAAGATGTCTCCGTCGCGGTCGAATGCCAGAGCGGTTACTGCAGCAGTGTGGGGTTTGAAGGCCTGCAGGAGGCGGAGCCTAGCGTCTCCTCTGGGGTCACGCCCACTGAGCACGTGACGCCGCTGAGCGCTGTAGAGCTCCAGCACACGCACCACGCCGTCCTCAAAACCCGTCACCAGTAAACCTCCACTCTGGTTCACCTGCACACAGGTCACCATCGTCTCCATCATCATCATCATCATCATCATCTTCTTCTTCATCATCTATGAGTCATCTTTAATGTTCTTACCAAAGGCGGAGCCCAGATGAGGGCGGTTCCACCCTGATTGAAACGACTCATGGTCACTTCTGTTTTTGACAGGAAGTCAAACACTCTGACTGAACCTGGAGATGAAAGAGGAACACACTGTTAGTGTGTGAGTGAGTGAAAGTGTGAGTGAGTGAGTGAGTGAGTGAAAGTGTGTGTGAGTGAGTGAAAGTGCGAGTGTTTGAGTGAGTGAAAGTGTGAGTGAGTGAGTGAGTGAGTGAGTGAAAGTGGGAGTGAAAGTGTGTGTGAGTGAGTGAAAGTGTGTGTGAGTGAGTGAAAGTGTGAGTGTTTGAGTGAGTGAAAGTGTGAGTGAGTGAGTGAAAGTGTGAGTGAGTGAGTGAGTGAAAGTGTGAGTAAATGAAAGTGTGAGTGTTTGATTGAGTGAAAGTGTGTGTGAGTGAGTGAGTGAAAGTGTGAGTGAGTGAAAGTGAGTGAATGAAAGTGTGAGTGAGTGAGTGAAAGTGTGAGTGAGTGAGTGAGTGAGTGAGTGAGTGAAAGTGTGAGTGTGTGAGAATGAGTGAGTGAAAGTGTGTGAGTGAACGTGAAAGTGTGAGTGAGTTAAAGTGTGTGAGTGAAAGTGTGAGTAAGTGAATGTGTGGGTGAGTGTGTGTGAGTCAAAGTGAGTGTGTGAGAATGAGTGAGTGAAAGTGTGCGAGTGAGTGAAAGTGTGAGTGAGTTAAAGTGTATGAGTGAGTGAGTGAGTGAGTGAAAGTGTAAGTGAAAGTGTGAGTGAGTGAGTGAGTGAGTGAGTGAGTGAGTGAGTGAGTGAGTGAATGAAAGTGTGAGTGAGTGAGTGAGTGAGTGAGTAAGTGAGTGAGTGAGTGAAAGTGTAAGTGAGTGAGTGTCTCTCACGGTCAGGAGCAGTCGTGGCCATCAGGTGTGATTTCTGTGACACGTCCAGACCTTTGATTGCTCCGGAGTGGAATGAAAACAAACACTCAGGATCAGGAGTCTGTGAAGACACAGAGAACACAATGAACATAGTGAACACATGATGACGAGGGAGTTTAAAGGATAGTTCAGGGTTTTTAAAATAAGGTTTGTATGAGGCCAAAGTGTCAGTGTAGGGAACTTTCCGTGTTGGTGAACGACAGATCCAGTTTCCAGATTGCTCCGTTGGAATCCTGCAGGACAAAGATCAGGATCGAGGATCAGGACTGAGTCTGTGTCTGGTTTCCACTGGAGTTCACTTCCTGTGGTGCACTGACCTGAGCGAACCAGACGAAGGCGTCGCTCTGTGGACTCTTCACCACGGACCACAGGCTCACGTTGCGTCCGACCACCATCTCGTTCATGGGCTCCACCTCGAAGCGGCCGCTGTCGCCGTTGCCGTCGGCGACGTGGATGCTCTCAAAGTCCCAGGCCTGGAGTTAGAGAAATGCACTTTATTATGTACGCCTGTGAAACTGCTCTTAAACACATACCCGAGTAAAGTAAAAAAGAGATTCTCACCCGCACCGCTCCGTCAGAACCGATCGTCATCAGCTGTCCGTCGTCCAGGACGAACGGCTGCACCGCCCCCGTGTGGCAGCTCCGCCCGTCTCGTCTGCAAATCTCCGCCTTGATGGCGTTTCCGTCCCAGAGCAGCAGGTTTCCCCACTCTGTCCCGGACACCACCTGACGGGACAAAAAAACAACAACAACAACAACAACAGTTTAATCAAACTAAGACCATAGTCTGACTAAGACGGGCAATCGGACAACTTGCGAGTGCGAGTGTACATGCGTAGTGCAGTTTATGCATCGTCTCTAGTAATCCGACTATGAATCACATTATCCAGGTATGTTAGTCTGACTAAAATCGAGCTAGTCTTAGTCGGACTAACATGACATTAAGAATTATTGTCTTAGTCTGACTAAAATTGGACTTTTAACATACATGTTAACACAATGATTAACAGTTCTCGCGTCTACTTACATCCATGCGTCCAATGTCACCGTAGCATTAAAGACGCTAGCTGACCGCCGCTGCCACCCGCTGGCTTCACCGTGCACTGCATAAAGACTACCATCACAGCATTTGCTGCAACGTTGATCCGGTAACATCTGAAATTATATATATTTTTTTACCTTTCCATCGGGAAGTTCCAAGTATCCGTCAATATCCGTCGCTGCGGTGATTCCGAAATGTCCCACGTGTCCTTGTAGTTTCAGACCAGTGAATGTGCTGGAAATTTTCCAGAACCTGTAAACAAGATTTTTTTAACACTTCATACTTACTCGTTATTTTAAGTTGTTAAGTTATTAACTTAAGTTATTTTTTAGTTTCCAGACCCTTAACTATCACTTTTGGGGGATTTACTTGATGTGTCCGGATCCCGACGACGTGAGCAGTGCCGGGTTGTACGCGGAGAAGCTAACTCTGTAGACCTCCTGAGAGATGGCCTTGCACCTGAGCACCACCTCCTCCCGCCTCCAGTTCCACAGCGTCAGCATGTAGTCCGGGGCTCCGCCCACACTGGCGAGCACGCTCCCGTCGTGGTTAAACTGCACGGAGCTGAACGCCTGCGCTGTGCCACCTACGAAAAAACACTCGCAGGTTATAAAAATCATCGTCACCAAACAAACGCTGGAGAAGTTTAAGAATCTTTACCTCGGAGGATGCGATAAAGTCGTAGCGATGGATATTCGTAAACGAGGATGTTTGGCTGGTTTCCCTTCTCCGCCACGACAAAGAACTCTCGGCTCGGATGAACCTTAACGTACCAAAAACAACGTTTTTAACCAACGTCAGTCACGTTTTTTTACTTTTACGCTAGTTTTTGCGATAACTGACACATGGTGCCGATAAATTTGGCTTCAAAACACAAAGAAGTGTCCATAAAAAGTTTCAAAAATGAATTGAATTCTACTGCTAGTAAAACACAGTCGTTGAGCAGCCCCCCGCCTATGCTCTGCTGCTGTATACACACAAACGCTCCCTCTGAGGTCTGATAGTTTTGCCTGATAGAATCTGAATTTTTTTTTAACATAATTTCTGTTGAAGAAGAATAAACAGACGCAGAACAACAACATAAGCGACATGTTAAACAACAACAAATGTTGCGTACTGCAGCTTTAAGAATAACTTTTATACTTCGTAAATTACGTGTACGAAATAAAAATTTATTTTGTCGCACATTTCTGTAAAAAGAACAACAACACTTGCTATAAGTTGTGTGAATTTCCATTAGTGTTGATATCTCGCCAACACACAGCCCTAGTGATTTGCTACTCAGAGCCACCAGGGGGAGCCTGCATCCCTTTTTTTACCGTGATGGCGCCGATTCCTCCGCCGCCGCAGGAGCGCAGGTACTTGCGCTCGGCGGTGACGACGTCCAGCAGCACCAGCAGGTTTCCCGCGACGAAGATCAGAGTTGTGTCGTCCAGAAGCTGCAGGTTAGCGCGACGGCGGCTGTCGTAGCCGAACGAGTGTCTGCGACGAGGTCGGTCCCATCAAGGATCAACGTCGTCAGGTGATCGTACACACGTATAATAAATTGAGTTTAAATGTGATCCCGTAAAATGTGATCGACAGCCCCCTGGTGGAGCAACGAGGTACTGCAGGCGGAGTGCGACGAGAGGTCAAAAATAAGATGAATTTTATTAAGTTCCTTTCCAAATAGTTTCACTTCAGATATTCATATTTTGTAATATATTATTGTCCGTAAATAGTAAATTTTTATCCAGTCGTCTTGTGTGAGGATCAGAGTTGTGAAATAATGTGTAAAAATGTGCTTCAAAATGTTTAAATAATGACAAACTAAACCCATAACAATAACATTTATGAAGGATACGAGAGGTGCAGGAGGTTTTCTGGGATTTCAGAGCCCGGTGTGACGAACGGTCTGGAGCTCAGATCCTCGTATTTGTAGTAGGTGTCTGCAGAGAGCTGCTGGTTCAAATCCTGCTCGCTCTTCTCTTCCTGCTGCTGCTGCTGCTGCATCACTGAGGGTTTAACGTCAAACACTAGGAAGGAGGAAACAGATTTAGGAATTAGGAACTAGGAAATCTGGAAAAACAAAACAAAAAACAGGCATATGATTGATGGGAACGTGTCTCAAATGGAAAACAGATTTTGGGAAGGACGTTTTTAATTTTTTAACGAAAACAAAACTATTTTTAATTGTATAAATTTAATATATGCACATATAAATGGCCAGGACACTTCATATCTGTCAATAAACCCTTTATTTCTGCCCTCACACCGTGTTGGTTTTATGGATTCATGCAGTAAATTCTCACCTGTTCATTATTTTTATTAGTTAAACTTACTATTAGTGTGTGTTTTGACTGAATGCTGCCGGGGAAATAGCGCCCCCTCGTGGAGGCCCACTCTTCCTACACAGCAGTATTACAGTATACATTCATAAATGACTGATAGTTCTTTTAAATAAGAGTTATATTGACGTCTACCGTCACTGTTGTCTTCCTCAACAGGAGCTGTGTCCTCTTCCTCTTCCGCCATTTTAAACTGACAAACAAACAAACAAACAAACACAGGTTTACAGTCACTTCCTGTCAAGTTTACTTGTTTAAATAAAGTTGTTATTTGTCTTTTAAACGGAAATGAAGATGCTGGTATTCAATGTTTACTTCTTACCTTGCAGTTTTAACTCCACACACGTCTCACAACAGCATTAGCTTCAGTTTGGAAGCTTCGGAGAGACGTTGCCAGGCAACCGCACCACGTGCCACAGCACAGCCAGCTGGTCAGACCGTGTAATTACGTCTTACACCACCAGTAAGTAAACGGCGACTAAAATATATATTCTATGTATATCGTAAATATTTAATTTACAGTTACAGTATATCATTTTCTGTTTGTTATGTATCTAAATGTTAAATAAAGTTGTTCAAAAAAGGCCTTCGGCTACTTCCGTTGATCACGTGACCAACGGCAGTCACTCCGATTGGCGCAGTGTTCGGGACAATTATTCAAGATGGCCGCCGTTTGTGTTCTTTGTTTGGCGCACGGTTTAACTTCCTTTAATCAACTGTTGCGCAAATATTTGACCGTTCCCACTGTTTTCCACGCGTGTAGCGCCAGCACTCGGGTTTACGGAGGTTCTGGGTGGGAGTTGACCGGCTCGTGAGCGACATATTCGGCTGTCAACCGCTGTCACCGCGGCGCTAGCTTAACAGTTTACGGCGAGACTCCATTAACCGTGAGCCACCTGTTTTACGGTTGTCGCTGCCGTGCGGGGCTCCGCTGCAGAAAACAACCCCCCGAGTTGAGCGATTGTTCTGCGGCAACAGGCAGCTGCTTCACCCGGGCCGCTCTGGGTCTGTTTAACCGCGGAGAGACTGTGGCTTTTAGCACCGGGAGCCTCTTCTCAGCCGCTCCACCATGATGTCCGTAAGTAACGAGCCTGTTTTATAAGTTTGGTCAAAGTTTATGTGAAGCGTTGTAAAAGTTTATGCTACTCAAAGTATTGGGGTATCATGTAGTAAATAGAGGCTACATGAAGCTAACCACCACAGCTACACGATATTAGGGGAAAAAAACATGGAATTGTGTTGTTTATAAAATTAAATGACGACGTGACTTCTGCTTTACTGACATTAAACCGACAGTGACTGGGATTAAAATGGCATAATCTCCCCTTTAAAGTTGCAATTGACGGTTATTTTCATAATGATTAATCTGCCGATTATTTTCTCGATTAACCGAGAAATTGTTTGGTCTGTAAAATATCAGGAAATGTTGAAAAATGTAGAAAAATTAAAGTTAGACGTGATTATAGACCACAGGTTCTCAGGAAACCACTTACACACATTTTCTGTGTTGTTTACCTTTTATTTAAAGGTGCATTATGTAATAAATCTAAAGCAACTGGCCATAAAATCCTCCTAATATGTCACAGAGACTCAGGAATAATGTTCATATAACAAACTGAACTCACCAACAACAACAGTACAGACAAAATATTTGCATTAAAATAAATATTTTGCATACTGCATATTTGTTTTGAAATCATGTTTTGGCATGTGGCGCCAATCATTGCAGTCAGTAGAGTCTCAGCTGCTGAACAACCACAGGTTGCCAGTTACTTCAGAAAACGAAACCTAAAAGACCTCAGTATTTTGAATTTGAATGTAGTAACCGCTTTTGGCCACATTCTTACATATGGCACCTTCTAAGGCTCAAAAAATGCAAAAAAAAATCGATTAGAAAGCTAGTGCCATCTAATGGTCAGGCTGTATATTGCGTTATCCACCTCTGCTGGACTATTAGTTTGTTTGTACCATTTTCTACACGCTCCAGTTAAAGTTCCTCAGCTCCACTACACTAGAACAGTATTCCAGATTTCCCTCTGGTGGTCCACGTACCACAGTTTGAGAACCGTGGTCCTGACGGGATCTGACTGATAAGAGGATTGTTGACTCGAGTTACAAATATCAGAATTTCCCCGATGTCGTCAACTTGTTTTTCAAGGAGCTCTGACTTCATACAAAGGGGAGGACTTCCTCGTACAAACTGCTCGCTGCCACGGATCGTCAGGCTAGCTTTACACGACAACGATCTGAACACAAACCCGCAAAAAGTGGTCGTTGAGTTCCAGCTTTTTATTCAGCGTTTAGACGAGCGTCTTTGGGCGGAAATCCGCACGCACACGGTGACGCAAAAGTGCGTGAAATTTGATGTAGTGTGCATACCGGGTGGCTAGGTGGCACTGTGAAGCACTGCCATAGAACAACAGCAGGAGCGCGAAGTAGCAGCTAAGGCAACTTGAATGTCCGCCTGATGGATTATAATCCCACGTTTGTTGTCGTTTGGCTGTACTGCACAAGGATCTGACGTCAACATGTATGGGAGGATAGCCAACTTTTGGGTTCTCAACCCTTTAGACGGGAACGATACGGTGGAGAGTTTTTAAGATTTCCACTTTTTGCGTTTTTAAGCCCCAAAAACGGCGTCGCCATCTAAAGGCACATCTGATAAAAAATATTTTGACGGATTTCCCCGGGAGCGTTGTCGTTGACTCAGAAGAGTCACTGCTTTGGTCATCTTGAACAATATTGACACTGCACTCACTCACCAAGTTAATTGCTGAGATTTGGCAGCACAGTGACATCACTCGAACGTTGAACGTTGGGTCTAGAAAATAGCTTAATCTTGCCGTTAGTCAGCCTTTTTGTGACTGGAAACTAAAGTTTCCCCAACCACAGACTCGCCTGCACCAAATCCCGTAGGTTTATGTCACTTGGGTACGTCTTTACTGTGGATTTCAAACACTGAAGTCACAAAATAACGCGGTTGAACGTTCTGATGGAGGCAGCAGTGGCTCACCACCTCCTGTGTTTCCCGTGATGTGTCAAATTGCTGCTTTTCTCTATGGACTTTGGTGTGGGGAGAGTGAGCGGTTGCCAGAGAGCGACGCAAACTTTAGTTTTCAGGTTGGAAAACGCTCTTAAGAAGTGGCAAATGTTTTCTAAAAGACAGCGCACACTTCAGCTGGTGTGCCAGCTGAAGTGTGCTGAAGTGTGACTCAACAGCAAACCACTTTACATAAAGTACTCTACGTGAATACCGATGTACTTATTTACCCTCGGGGCCAGGGTGTGTGTTCTAACCAAACATCGAACATTCACAGAATAGAAAACCTGAGATTTTACTTTAAAAACGGGATAAACTGTTGGTTTCGCACCAGATTCGAAGCCTAATTGTGTGATTACTAAGTACGAAATCATGTTATTATGAACGATTAAATGAGTCATTTGTTAATCGAAATGATGTGGATTGACTTGGTTTTTTGTGCATCGGTTGAGTTATTGCAGGTCAGACCTTGACCGCTGAGAAACAGTCGTGCTTGGTCAGGTGGTGGCGGCACACACACACACACACACACACACACACACACACACACACACACACACACACACACACACACACACACACACACACACACACACACACACACACGCACGCACAGTAAATTCCTTTGTCATTGGTTCTGACAGAGGAATTTACTTTTTGTTCCTGAAGCACCTGCACTAAGAAGCTGGATTTACAGTCGTTGCCGTTGTCGCAGTAACTTCAGATTTTAAAGGTACAGTAAGCAACACTGCGACGAGAACACGACGTCCACAGATTGTTTAGATAACTCGTCGACAGTTGACCTGAGGTGAACTCTCTCTCTTTAACCATTGACATGTGTTTTATTGCCTTTATTTATCCCATGACTCTCTCCTGAAAAACCAGAGGCAGCAGATTTTAATGCGGACGACGGGAACTCAAACGTTTATTATAACGTGAGAATGAAACGGTAAAGGTCTGTTCTGGACAGGTCCCGACAGGTTTTTAAACCGCTTCTAAGATGCAGGAAGTTTGTCGTATTTAATACATACAAAAAACCACCGTGCAAACATTCTCAGGAAACCAAAGAAGGAGAACGAGTCGGTAACTCGTAAAAGTTAAACATGCACCATAAAAATGTAAGAAAGTGCAAGTTACAGGATTTAAAAACGATGACTGCTCACTTAAGCGTCTCCACCTGTTTCACCTGTTTATAGTTCTGTATATTTAAACGACCTTTTCAGTGATAAAGTTTAGATTCAGTGAAGAAGAGAGACGGTGGAAACGCGTGTCCTGGGTTTGTTGTCGATGAACAGATGAAGCCATTGTCGGTCAGCGCGAGTCGTAATTACGTGGGAACGTTGGGAATTCAACAATTACGTTAACACAGAGGAGGTTTTTTTTTGTATATTATGGTCTGTTTCAGTTCCCAACCATGACAGAGGATTCCAAGACAAACAACAAACACTGCTAATTCTACCGTTAACATCACCTCCGTGTCTCAGTCAGTCAGCTGTATTATACTGTAATACTTCCTCATCGGTGTTTCTCAAACAAAAGTCTATTATGGTGTTTTCCTATTATACTCCTGTCGCACCTGTTTGTTTGTGTTTTTTCGTTTTTCCATCAGTGACAGAACCTTGAACCTGGTGTTATTTTTAGTACATGAATAAAAGAGCTGATACTATTAAATGTGACGTCAACAGACGAAGTGTTAACTGGAAGAGTTCATCTCTGCGTTAATTTCCAACATTTAGCAGAGGAAACGAAACTAAAATGTCATAGTTTATCGGAAGAAAAGCCTGCGATCGATCGTGAGCTCGAATCACGACCTAACGTTCAGTTCAGGAAGTGCTGAACGATTCTGTGAATCTTTCTAATCATTCATTTGCACCCAAAACAACTCTTTACAAAGTCAATTAAAAACGTACCTTCTTTGAAAAGGCTCTTATTTTGGTTTTTATCTGTAAGTTTGTTCTCTTCTTAGCAACTTCCTGTCTACGGTTTTTGATGAATTTATCTGAATTTTCTTTAGTGATCACCTGACTATGTTCTCATGTACCCACTGAAAATGATCACATGTTCTCTTTATAATGATCTTCACAGATCAGGATGGTTGTTCTCATGTCGGATGCTAATAGCTAGCAGCTAGAGTTCTGCACACATCCAGAAAGTTCTTGTGGATCAAAATGTGAACGTTTGTGACCTCGATTCTTGTATTTTGAGGGTTTTTTGTCTTTGTACCTTGTGTTCATAAGAGCTTTTTAAATAAAGTTCTTATTGTACTCTTTCTTTTATTGTTAATGTGTGAGGATGTGGAGTTTGTAAGTGATGATGAAAAGACCACAGACTAATGACAGAGAGCTCACTCTCACGGTGGAAACCTGATATTTGTGTGATCAACCCCGGTTGACACCTGTTTCTGCTCTAATTCTGTTCGTCCAGATCAGGAAGAGAAGCTTCCACAGATTATCCATCATCACACTCTGAGGTTAAAGAGAACATAATCCTCTGGTTTTTCTCTTTTAGATGACGTTTGGCTTCTCGAGCAGCGTGATGCTGCTCTTTGACTTCTGGGACGTGAACGGACCTGTGGGTGAGTCACGTCGTCACAGACGCAGATTATTATTATTATTATTATTATCACTAATGTGTGTGTGTTGTGCAGGAATGGTGTTCTCCGTGTTGCTCGTGGCGCTGCTCACCGTCTTCTACGAGGTGCTGAAGGTGTGGAGGGTTTGGTTGAGCAGCAAATCTAAACTGGCACGGCCCGGCGCCGCGGCGGGGCCGTGTCGCAGCGACAGCAGCGCCATCCTGGACAGGAGCCAATCGGAATCGTCCGTGGCGACCACAGAGACTCTCAACACTCCGGACACCGACTCCAGGAAACGGTCAGGACCTACCCTATACCTGTTTTGGCCAGTAGGGGGAGAAAAAAAGCAGTCTAGACGTCTGTTTTTAAGTACAGCACAAATGTAAACAATAAAAGACGCAATATATTTTTCTTTTAATTCCCAAGGCAACGGTGATTTTCAAATTAAAATAGCCTTTAATATTTAACTTTTTCTTTTGGCTTCCCCGTCTCTAGGGGGCGCCACATTAAATCACCCGACCTTCACATTTATTCCAGTTTGGGACTCACTGGGGAGTCAGGATTTGTACCGGCAACCCAAGCTCCCTTTCCACTAGTCCATGAACTGGCCCAAATATTTAATTTTCTTATATAGTTCTTTTTTAAAAAACAGAATTATAACAATTTTACAGGTAAATTACTGTATTTGTGTTTACATAAAATGCATAAAAAGCAGTTGTTTTGTGTGATATTATGGGAACGCAAATATAAATCAACTATTTTGATCTACTTTGAGCTTCTTGGCTTCTTAAATGTGAATATTTACGGGTTTTGTTTGCTCAATTAAACAAAGAAATCATTAAAAACTGATTAAAAGAACGATATAAAACAGATAATTTAACGTAAACAGAACTTTTCCTGTACAATCTTTTTCTTTTCAGTCCATGAAAGTGTTACGTACACGCCACATTGTCTCAAAAATGCTCTTCACACACGTGAAACCTCCCAAAATGACTCTAAACACTGTAGTTTATATGCCAGGCCTGTATGTGGCGCTGTAACACCGCGTCAGAATGACTTCAGATTTAGAGAAGACGACGTGGAGAGGTGGAGCCATGACGTCGTCCAAAAGTAGATTTTAAGGACTCGTTCTTGTGTACAAACCCTCAGATTGTATAGAAACTGACGCCATTTTGGCTCCACGTTTGCGGATTCTGTTAAACTCACGCCGTGTCCGTGTTTTTTCAGTCTCCTCCTGCTTCACGGCGTCCAGGCCGCCCTCCACGTGCTGCAGGTGACGCTGGGCTACATGCTGATGCTGTGCGTCATGTCCTACAACGCCTGGATCTTCCTGGGCGTCGTCGCGGGCTCGGCGCTCGGCTACTTCATCTCGTTCCCTCTGGTGGCTACGGACTGACGGGGTATCGCACACACGCTGGAATAAATCGATTTAAAAACAAACACTCCCTCTGCTGCTCTCAGGCACAGAATCTGTCACGATGTTAACACTCGAGGATAACGGGGGGGGGGGGGGAGATCGGGAACTCTAAACGCTTTGTGTCAGTCGTTCCTGGATGTGGAAACTGAAACAAAAGAAACTCTTTACGTCTTTGGGACTGACTCGTGACGGCCAGGAGGACTTGTGTAATTGAATGTTTTCTTCTACGAACCATGTTTTCTTTTCAATGAGCTGCCTTTCACATTTAGAGCCGTTTGCGAGCGACGTTGCGTGCATCTCGTAGCGACCGCTAATGATATCGACTCCCAACGCTAACTAACTTGAACGTCTCGATTGCTTTACAGACTTTTATTGCGACGGGGTGGTGAGGTGAGGTGTCGGACTACTGAAGGTCTTCTTCCCAAGCTGCTTCCATACTTGGGGAAAGCACCAGGGGGCAGTATATAAGAGTCAGGTACTGCGATTGTTGTGTTTGTTGCTCGAGAAAGTTCACATTGAACTCTTTGCTTTGACGACTTGAAACCATGCATAGTTTTTGTGTTTAAAAACTTTGTAACTCTGTTTTTGATTCTTTAAGTCAATAATAAAAAACAATTAACGTAGTTTCTTGGTTCGAGGTTGTGAAAACCCTCCTGTGTCCGTTTTGAGGAAGTGAATCATGTGAGTTTTATGCGATTTATGAGTCACTGAGACGGTGAACGAGGGCCACGACAAAGAAACAGGAAAAGAAAAAGCAGCAGGATCATATTCATGTGTATCGTTTCCTCTGTTATTTCACAATAGTTTTTCCAAGTGATCATGATAACAGACGTGTACCTGATAATCTGAAGGCGATTTCACTGCATACAAACCTTTGTTTTTAGATTGAGTTAAGAAGAGAAGATAAACACGAAGGTCAAAAACTCTGACTCACAGGAATTAAATAAAAGGTAAGTGTGTGTTTGTATGAGTTGCCGACACAGTCCACACCTTGATATCTGATGAATTTTTTTCCCCTCGCTGCTTAATCTTGGTGTTGGGCAAGTTTGTTCACCAAGAAAATGAAACTTACTTTAACACTTTAACTCTCCCCACACCAAACCCCACAGAGAAAATCAGTGATTTTAGCTCACGTGGACACAGGAGCTGCTGGTCCGCTGCTGCCTCGTGTGGTCACTTTGTATGGAAGTAAATCTGTGCCATCTGAGTTTGAATTCGAATTTCTAACACTGAATTTTTTTTGCATCAAAATTAGACTTTTAATTTTATAAACCATCAAATTTCAACTACTGGTTTTTTTTTGCCATTGATTTTTTTTCAAAAAATTTGATGTGTCAAAAAATTCAGTTGCAAAAAATTCGATGTCAAAAAAAATTCAGTTGCAAAAAATTTGATGTCTCAAAAAATTCGATGTCTAAAAATATTCACTTGCAAAAATTCAGTCGCAAAAAATTCACTTGCAAAAAGTCAGTTAATATCCAGGTCACCAGAGAGAAGCAATCGATCCCTGAATTTTTTGCAAGTGAATTTTTTGCAACTGAATTTATTGAGACATCGAATTTTTTTACACTGAATTTATTTCAACGTTGAAAAAAAAAATTAATGGCAAAAAAAACCAGTGCTTGAAATTTGATGGTTTTTAAAATTCAAAGTCTAATTTCGATGCAAAAAAAATTCAGTGTTATAAATTCGAATTCAAACTCAGATGGCACAGATTTACTTCCATAACTTTATGCCACTGAGGTCAATCTGAACAAAGGATTTCAAAAGCCGAATTTTACAAAATAACACGTTTAAACTTAGTGATGGAGGCAGCAGTGGATCAACGACTCCTGTGAACTCCTGTGTGCCGTTATGTAAAAAATCTGTGATTTTCTCTATGGGGTTTGGTGTGGGAGAATAAGAGGATTATAAAGTGACTCTAACTTCAGTTTCTTCTTTAAAAAGCCATCATAAGAGGATGGAAAAGTAGTGAATGTGTTGTTAAGATATCATAGATTTAAACAAGTGTGGATTTAATAGGATTGGGATTATTTTTTTGGCAGAATTAACACAATAAAAGACGAACAGCAGTTTTGCAGACTGATTTTATTTCAGAGATAAAGCCTAGTATTTACAGTTTCTTTTTAAAAACTCTTGGTTTCCTGGAACACAGATAGTTTTTCCCAAAGCATGAAGGAATCTCACATTTCTGAGTGTTTCATTTATATATATATATATATATATATATATATTTTTATACCGGTAAGAACAAACATAATCTGATGCAGTTTGATACCATGTTGTGTGAAGTTTCCCTCTCACCCGGAAAAGATGGAATTAAATAGGAAAATACTAGTTTTTTTTTTTTTTTAAATAAAGTTCAAAGCACTTCAGTGACAGGTAACTTATGCAAATGATGTTTTCTGGTTATTTTCCCCTCACACACACGAGAAAAAAAAAAAAATCACTGGAATTTCAAAATAAAAGCAGTTTGTAGTGAAACGCGTTGAAACATAAAGGCCATTTGCAAATACGACAAAAAAACAGCTCGCATACTCAAAATATTTATAAAAATAGACGGCAATATTTGAAAAAAAAGAAAAAAAACAGTAGTTACAAACACAGCGGCATCAAAACTGTGATTATGGCGCCCCCTGTTGCCCAGATAGAGTTATCACGAGTATAATATAAGACCTGATCTGCTGCTGCTGCATTTAGTGACATTACTGATGTAAACAAACCATCGTCGGGAAAAGTCAAAATAACGTGAGATTAATGCAAGTGTTTCTCCCTCATTTGGTTTAAAACAAATAAAAATAACAACAGCACTGAGAACATGGACGACGGGAAGAACTGGGTTTGGCCACAAAATTGACACCAGATTAAATCTAAAATATTTTAAGAATATCATAATCTCGATGGTTTCTGGCTGGAAACTGAATTTTTCTGTCACTTTGTGAACCCACACCAAACCCCATAGAGAAAATCAGCGTTTTTAATCCACTTCTGCCTCCGTTAGAGAGTCAAAATGTGTTAATCTTGTCACTTTCGTTGTTCTAAACGCATCATTTGGATTTACCGACGCGACACAAACGTACGAAACGACACTTTTCTCTATGGAGTTTGGTGTGGGAGAGCGTGGCTTTACAAACGTTAAGGTTTCCATGCAGAAAAGGCGGTTTAAACGGCAACGGAACACACTCTTAAGACATCACAGACTTAGTGTGGTGTAGAATTTGTTTTGTAAAAATCTTGTTTTTTTTTATACAGTCGCACTTCAAAAAGATTTCTCCCTTTTTATTTGTGTATTTTTGTGTATTTTTTCCGTACAGTTGCTGAATCCAGATGCCTCATACCACTTAAGAGAGACAGAAAATGAATGAAAACATGCATCGGTATCGGCTTAGCTGCAAAAAAAAGACGACCGGTCACCAAAGATATGTCTCAGAAAAGTCTTGAGGAGGACGAGAGCGTTGGCTTTGGAGCGTTCGTTCAACAAAGACAAAAAAACACGGCAATAAAGAAAGCTTTAAATAAAATTCGTCCGACGTTTTCTGCGGGTTCATATTTACACGCGGGACGTTTTTTTTTTTTCCTTCCTACGCCATAATCACGTCCACTTCTACCGGGTCAATGATTTTGTCCTCTCCGCTCACGCCGTTTGTGGTGATCGGCCCCTTCACGCCTTCGTCCGACTCTTGGTTCGTCGGCGACTGGAAGCCGCTGTCGTCTCGCGGGCTGGAGTCCGAAGACGGCAGCGGCGGCGGATCGGAGTCGGACTCCGCGGCGGAGACCTCGGCGATCGGTTGACCGTCTTCTTCCTGCAGCGCTTCCTGCGTTTCCTCGGCGATGCTCTCGACGGCCTGATCGTCCTTAGCCGCCGCCGCTGCCGCCGCCTCTTGGCCCTCGCTTCCCAGCAGCTCCTTGAGGATTGTCTGTGGCGACTTCTTGATCGAATTCCGCTGGACTTTCTCCACCACGGTGGTGACGTGCGTCACGTCCTCCTGCAGGCCGTCCTCGGCGGTGATGGTGCTGTCGGCCGGCTCCATCAGGTTGGTCACGGGGCTCTGCTCCTCCTCCGACTCCGGCACCGCCACCTCTACCACCGGGTTGATCAAGTCCCTGATTTCTTCCATCGGAGACATCGGCTCCTCGGGCAACTCCTCGTCCTCGCTTTTGTCCTCGCACGCTTCGACGTCCTCCTCGGGGATGAGCTCCACCCCCGGAACTTCCATGCAAGACTCGTAGGCCACGGGCAGTCCGTCCAACTGGATCATGGACACCACTTGCCTGCGCCTACTCCCAGAACCCCCTTCTTCCTTACCGCCGTTGACCGCGTCGTCTGGCTCTTCGCCGCCAAATTTAGCCGCCCAGTCCACCTGAGGAGTTTCTCCGAGCAGGTGCAGGTTGGGGTCGCTGTTGGTCAGGACGATGCTGTCCCTGTAGAGGTTGTGTCTCCGCTGGACGGCTGCCTCTTTCACAGCTGGACACAAAAGACACAGAGGAGACAATTAGAAAAGTTATCAAGTTGTATGTTGTCATCCGTTTTGGCGTTGGGCGTTCCGTTACTCCTGGTCCTGGAGGATGCGTTTAGGACTTGCTAATGCAAAGGTGTTGTAGAGTGCCCACCAAATCTGGGTGCACTCTGTACGACCAGGAGAACGCTCTTGTCCAAGAGCTCTATTTGGACTTTTCCAAAGTTGAGACATCTGGAAAGTTCCAGATGTCTCAACTTTCCTGCTGTTACTATTGCTAACTTGCTAACCGCTATGATTAGGTTGTCTTGACCAGAGGGTCGCAGTGGGTGCTGTGCCTATCTCAACTGACATTGGGCGATAGGCGGGGTACACCCTGGACGGTTCGCCAGTCCATCGCAGGGCCACGTATAGAGAGAAACAACCATTCACTCACACACCTACGGTCAATTTAGAGTGACCAATTCACCTAATCCCCATATCGCATGTTTTTGGACTGTGGGAGGAAGCCGGAGAACCCGGAGAAAACCCACGCACACACGGGGAGAACATGCAAACTCCTTGCTGAAAGGCCCTTGTTCCGAAGTTGTTCCAAACGGAGCTCGAACCCAGGAACCGGGGTCTTCTTGCTGCAAAGGCAAGTGTGCTAACCACTACACCAACCGTGGGCGTCTTTTGGGGTAACCCTCTTTAGCTATCCGTGCTCGATCTCGTCAAATCTGGCCACATCAAGGACCACAAGTTCCGTAACGGATTTCGCCGTGTCTTCACGCGTACGTAAAGTATTAACGTTTAACGATAGGTGTTCCTTACGCCTAGCTGCTTGTGGGAGCTGCTAACGCGAAAGTATTGTGCTGCCTACCAAAGTTGGCAGGACAAAATCGGCCAGCAACCTGGGAGAAAGGTTTGGATGTTGTTCCTGTTTGAGCGTCATAAGCTGCGTAAACGTGATTTGAGTAGCTAGCTACTGTGCTGCCCCTTTTGTAAAGTTGACATCGCACACCTTCAAGTAAAATGTGTATTTTTGATCTAATTCTGTCCTGACTTTGAGAGGTAGAATCTAAACGCCACTTCTTTGCCGCCTCACCCATCATTATGTCCTTGGTGACGGACTGCAGCACCACCTCCTCGTACATGTTCTCCACCAGCAGGAAACGGGAGAAGTCCTCAAAGATCAGCTCTCTGAAGCGAGGCAGCTCCTGAGGGACGATTGGGAAAGAAACTATGAGCTTCAGGCAAAGACTTCTGAAGGTTCTGAGACCTTCCTGATGCCCGGATGTAGGTTAGGGGTTAGCAGAAGGATTAATTGTAAAGAAGTAGATTAGAAGTGTTTGGTGCGACTCACAGGTGGGCAGGAAGTTGAGAGCTGCTGGAGCATGTATGGGATGATGATCTGCAGCAGAGCTTCTCTGAAGAACTTCTTACGCACCGAGCTGCTGTCGTAGTCGTATTTCTGAAGCGACAGAAAGGTAAGAATCACACACGGTGCACGTAACGAGAAGTGGTCTATCCTGAAATGTGTTTCTCAGGAATTTTAATAGATAAAAAATTACCTTGAGGACCCTGTCCTGGCATCGCTGGACGTTCTTGCACATGTCCTCTTCACCCTGGTCCTTCAAAGACTGGTTTAGCAGCTGCTCAAACGTGTACACAGCGTTGTCCATTTGCTGTCAGAATAATGACAAAAAAAACAATACTAATTGTAATAATAATGTTTGTCCAGCAGGTGGCAGCAGAGGTTGGGTGCTGCCGTCTTGTGGAGCTTTTTAAGGCTTATTTGACACGCCGGCTCTTGAAGGACTCACCTCCCTCATGAGGATCTGGGCCCTGCTGACGAACACGTTGGGGCTGCAGACGTCAAACCTCTGCTGAAGGCCCTCCAGGTTCAGCTCCTCCATCTTCTCGTAGCAGCTCTGCATCTTCACCGGGTGGAAGGCGAGCATGGAGAGTCTGTCCATGTGCTGATGGGAACATGGAACACGGTTAGTCACAATCACACGTATAAAAAAAAAGACAGATCTGAGGCCGGTGAAGCACGGACTCACCTCCCCCAGCTTGTCCTTGGCTCCACCGTTGAGCGAGTTCTTGCTGATCTCCACCATCTCCCTGAAGAAGACCTCCCTGACCTCGGAGAAGCCTCTGCTCGTTGGCTCCATCAGGGCCTCCAGGATGGAGCTGATGTAAGGCTGGATGCTGGTCCGTAGGAGAGGTTCCACCTTGGGCGACACCAGAGCTGCTGACCACCAACGCACGGAAGGAGAAAACGGACTCGGGGTTAGTCGTAAAAAAAAAAAAGCACATGCACCAAACTCCATAGGGAAAAAGCAGCGATTTAAGCTCAGGGGGGAAACGGGAGCTGCTGCCCTGCTGCTGCCTCGTGTGGTCAGTTTGTGATCGAAAACGAAGTGTTTCAAACACAGAACACCACAAAGTAACACATCTTAGCATGAACTCGCTGACAGATGCAGAACAGTGGATCCACAACCCCTGTTTTTCTGGTGTTGTATAAAAAAACGCTTGTTTTTTCAATGGGGTTTGGTGCAAGGAGAGAGTGACGGTTTTAAAAAAAAAAAAAGTGACACAAACTTGATTTTCCTGTCAGAAATTCTTGTCTAATGGTGAGAAAAAGTTAAGCTAAAGCCCTTGAGCGCGATTGCAACAGGTGAGACTTTGCATTAGTGCTTTAAAAATCTGGGGTTTTTTTTTTTACCACTGAATGTGTTAAAATACCTGCACATACAACCCAAACTACCTCATGTGTTTAAGCAGCTTTCAAACAGCACTCCAGTGCAGTGAAGCTGCATGTTTGCATACAGTGGAGTTTTATCTGTGCGGATGAAGTTTCAAATGGCTTATATAAGGAAAGGCAATGGAATGCAGCTCCGCCACTTGAACTCACAGAGTAATGGTACACATGGGGAAAAACAGTGAGAGAGAGAGAGAGTGGTCTGTGCCAGATTAACTTCTGAACTGACGTTCACTCACAGGGTTTTCACCCCCAGGTGATTCACAAGTCGCTAATTAGACATCTGAGAGAGAGAGAGAGAGAGAGAGCCGGAGTCACGGGTTTTTTAGTGAGCTGTGAGTGTGCAGAGATCATGGGGGGGAAAAAATCGCGGGATCTTTGGAAACCCAAGCACCCGTTGGCGTCGTTACTCCGGGACCAGACGAGTCACTTTTCGCTCTTTGCTTTCGGCCGATAATAATCCCAACGCGGCGACAGTCACCGAGGCAAACAATGGAGCGTGCACCGCGGAGGTGTGGAAGATCCTGTTACGCGGTTTTAACAAGTCACGGCCCAAATCCAAGTTTGCGCGGCGCGTTCGTGTAGGGCGTAAGCGGAGACGGCCTTTATTGAGACGATTGAAATATCAATGGAGTGATAGTCATTTTAGCCCAGTTGAAGAAGAACTTAACTCTTCTGTCTTGGGGTGAATTCCAATTCCTTACCTAACCCTCAATCTTAACCCTCAATCTCAAAAATGTGCGCTCCCTCTAGTGCAAAGTGCTGTCCCCGATTCTCAGAAAAAATTAAGTTGAGGGGCCAAGTTTAAGGGCTGCATCGCCCTCAATATTGAGATTTTCCCCGAGACCACCCTTGGGAGCGAGGGCTACCCAGAATGCATTGCGTGTTATCACGTAACAAAGATGGCGGCCGAAAGCAGCGAAACGAGTGCGATACGAATGAAGTATTTTCTTTGTTAATAGAGATATAAAAATTATCTTAGTTTAGGCCCATATTATGGATTACTGACGTCATTGTTGCGTAACATTTATGTTTTAATTTTTACGATCTTTTGTCAATAATTCGTGGTGTGTGCTAACTGTCAGCTGAATATTTGTATGAGTATCATCTTATAACTAACTGACAACCTAATAACTTGACTGACAAACGGATCAGAATAAATAATCCTGACGTAAATGTGTTCTTCTTCTTCTTCTTTTTTGGACGCAGCTTTGGCGTTATTCTGCCCCCTACAGTCTGAAGACGTATCTGCATTTAAGGGGTGTCCCATTTCTAAGTGACAAAATAACCCTCAACACTTGGTTTTGAGGGTTATTTAAGATAAGGGTTGAGATTGAGGAACTGGAATTGGCCCTTGGTTTGTGACTCACTCACTCTCCCGCACCAAACCCCATAGTGAAAATTGACGATTTTAGCTCACCGGGACACGGGAGCTGCTGATCTACAGCTGCCTTTTAATACGTTTTTGTCACTTTTGGTCAAATTAAATGAAGGATTTCAAACACCAAAAATGACAATGTAAGACATTTGAACTTATCGATGGAGGCAGCCGTGGATCAACAAGCCCTGTGTAGCTGTGGTATAAAAATTGCTAGTTTTTTTGTATGGACTTTGGTGCAGGCGAAATAACGGTTCACAAACTTGTTGGGGAAAAGCACTTTAGCCCACTGGAGCAGCTCCCACTTGATAAAGAACTTACTCTTCTGTCTTTATCTCAACGTTGGACAACTTTTTGCAACAAGGAAAACCTTGGTTTGTGACTCACTCATTCTCCCGCACCAAACCCCATAGAGAAAATTGGCGATTTTAGCTCACAGGGACACGGGAGCTGCTGATCTACAGCTGCCTTTTAATACGTTTTTGTCACTTTTGGTCAAATTAAATGAAGGATTTCAAACACCAAAAATGACAAAATAAGACGTTTGAACTTATCGATGGAGGCAGCAGTGGCTCAACAACCCCTGTTTGGCTGTGGTGTAAAAATTGCTAGTTTTTTTGTATGGACTTTGGTGCAGGCGAAATAACGGTTCACAAACTTGTCGGGAAAAGGCTGTGAAACGGTGAAAAAAGCTCTTTAGCTCACAGGAGCAGCTGCCACTTCAAGAAGAACTTACTCTTCTGTCTTTATCTCAACGTTGGACAACTTTTTCCAACAAGGAAAACCTTGGTTTGTGACTCACTCATTCTCCCGCACCAAACTCCATAGAGAAAATTGGCCATTTTTCTCTCACAGGGACACGGGAGCTGCTGATCTAATGCTGACGAAATAAGACGTTTGAACTTATAGCAGTGGATCAACAACGCCTGTGTAGCTGTGGTGTAGTTTTCTGTATAGACTTGGAAAAATCTGGTTTTCCTTCATGTTTTCACTGACGTCCACACTTCAAAAAATAAAACGCCAAACTCTGCAGGCGCGATTGGTCACCTCGTATCTTGCCGCAGACGTGCTCTTTGGACGTGATGATCTGGTCCATGTCCGTCCTCAGCCTGGCGTCCAGCGGAGCTCTCTGGGCCTCGCAGGTGTCCAGCAGGGCGGCGTACTGAGCGCTGGTCTGAGACAACACCTGGCGGTAGACGGCGTCGGAGATCTGCAGCAGGTAAAGAGAGACGTTCACATCTTCACTATCTTTACTCTGGTTTGCTTCTCTCTCCCTGGACGTTTTTAGACGCTCGCTCACCAACATCCAGTTCCTCTGCCTCTGCTGCATCTTCCCCTTCAGACGCGGAGCGATGGCACTTCTTAACTCGGGGTGAAGCGTCTCCATCACCAGGTTAGCCAGAATCTGTACAAACACACACACAACATACAGTTCTTTTCTATTTACTCTGTAAGGTTCCATTTTCCCCTCCTCCCTGGATCAGGAAGTTAACGTTACCATGGCAACAAGAGGTGTAGTCACACAAAAACAACAACCGATATCGTCGATGTAAAGAAAAACAAAAATAAACCTGGAAAAAAAACAACAACCACAGCCATTTCCTGTGTGGTTAACGTGGATACAGTGGAGTTATTATTGAGAAGAAAACACACCCTAACACCTCTGTTAGGGTGTGTTTTCTTTATATTTTTGATCTTTTTTCTTACTGCAAATTTAACTTTATGTCACTTTCTAAACAATTTATTCTCCCGCACCAAACTCCATAGAGAAAATCAGCGATTTTAGCTCATGGTGACCACACGGGAGCTGCTGCTCCGCTGCTGCCTCGTGTGGTCACTTTGTGCTGCTGCATTAAATCGGAATGATGAAATTCAAACACGGAAGTGTCAAAATAACACATTTGAACTTAGTAATGGAGGCAGCAGTGGATCAACGACTCCTGTGGTGTTAAAATCAACGATTTTCTCTATGGGGTTTGGTGTGAGCAGGTTCACAGAGTGACCCACACTTCAGTTTCCTGTTAAATGGAGTCGTCTAACAGTGAATTAAAGCAGTAAACGTGTTGTCGAGATGTTGTACAGTAACTCTGACGTGACTATGTAGACGTAGGACAGAACGAGCTGAAATTACAGGAGGCTGTGTTGGGATTTTGCTAACCTCGTACAACCGCGCTTCTAAATAAATCCTTATATTAACAAAGTAAGAATTTGTTTGTGTTCCTGGAGCCGGAAAGAAACGGGAGGAAATCAGGTGTGATGAAGGAATGGTGACAAACACAAACACAGAGAGGGCGAGTGTGGAGATTTTGAAAGGAGCTCATTCAGAGCCGAGGCCTCCATTCAACAGTGTGAGGGTGAGGTCCAGCTGCTGCTGTTCCTGTGAAGAACGGCTCATTCTGCAGTCTGAACGAGTGTGTGTGTGTGTGTTCAGAATGTAAACGAGTGTTTGTGTTGTTGTTTTAAAAAAAAGTCCACCTCATAATCGTTCATCATTCTGAACTAAGACTTTTTGTAGTTTGTAGCAACTCGGAAATTCCAAGATCGTGAGGAGCGGAAACTCGGAGCAACCTCACCTCGGATGGATGGGAATTAATCAGGGTAAGAAATTAAACTGTTTAAACAATTTTTTCAGGGGTGTTTTTAAATAATTTCCACATGAATACAAACTTTTAAAAATACTTAAAAACGATATAATAAATCTGAGTTCCTGACCTGCGGCGGTGTCCCGCACATCATGTCCCACGTCCCGTAGTGTCCCTGGGCTTGTCTGTGTTTCCTCACCGCGTCGGTGAACGCTGGCGTCTCCACTGTTAGTTCCTCGGACAGACCTGTGGGGGGCAGCAGAGAGTTGCTAACGTTAAAGATGAAAAAATAGCCACAAAACACAAAAATGTACTTGGTTGTACCCACTCTGACAGATGTGAAAACAACAGTTTTCCCGCCATTTTTAGAAATGTACCAATGTACAAATGTAAGTCCTTTTGTTTTGCTAATGTCCGTCGCGCAGCAGTTAGCAGCAAAGCCTTCGCTATGACCTGTATTTTGTTATGTCGTTAGAAACTTTCAGTCCACAGCAAATTCAACCTAAAAACTAAAATGTATAAACAAAAGCGTGTGCGTATGTTGACGACGGTGTACAGGTATGTATGAGGCAAGCTAACATGCTAAAAGCGCTGCTGCTGCTGAGAAAACGCGTCGTACAGTAGCTCGGCACTCGTGTGTTCAGTCTTGTAGCATGTTGTGTTTTAGCTAGGCTAATTAATCAAGTAAACACATGTATAAAATAGTTAAATAATGTTGCTAAAGCCAGTTAGCATTGACATTTTGACTCTTTAACAGCTACAGCAACTTCAGCCGTAAATTTTTTTGACATTTCACAATGCAAATCTCGTGCTCCTTTAAGCTAGCGCAGCAGCTAGCACCTTCTTTAAAAAATCTTTTAGTGTATTGTCGACGTCAAACATACAGTTAGCTTAAATCAGAGGCCCCAAACTTGCGACCCGCGGGTCAAATGTGGCCCTCGAGATGATTTAATGTGGCCCACCACTTAACATCATGTTATTTTTTAAATGTTTTTGAAGTAATGGATTAAATTAGCATCATAGCTATGCTTTTATTATGGAATTCTGTGAAATATTATTTTTCACTTTAGCGGTGCCCTACTGTCCAGACTCGATGCTCACTGGGCCCCAGGTCTTTAGAGATTGAGACCCCTGGCTTAAATAATCTTAGTAAGAAGACTTGGAGAATCTGCTTTTGACCCAGCTCTGCAAATCGGTCAAAAGCCGGCTTTTATTTCTCGACATCAGCGTTTTCACAGTTCCCGAAGCGTCTGAGTCACCTCTGAGTCTTAATTTAGTTTCTGTTCAGTCACAGTTCACATCACGCACCGATGTGTCATCCCCCCCCCAAAAACAGGAAGATGTTCTGTGCGGTTGCTAACGGTTACCAGTCGCCCCTCCCAGCTGCGACAGGACAACAGTCGTGGCGTGTATAAACAGGTGTGCGGATTAAAAAGAAAAAAATCCCTTTAATTTGCAGTGTGTCGTCGTCTGTGGCAGCGACAGCGCTCGTCCGTCTGATGCACGCGTTTCTAATTAAAGGACGCTTTAGCTTTTTAATCGTCCCAGACTGCGTTTCACCGTTTAGCTTTTTTTTTTGCTACACGACTTCAAAGCGAAGCTTTTCACACAGAAACCTCGGACTCGGACACATGAGGGCGAATATTTAGGAGAATATGCAAAAGTTTTGTTTGTCGTATCGGCTTTTCATCCAATTGGAACCAGCATGTTGGGAGCTCTGAAATGTTGTTTTTGGTTGTTTTGGTGTCACGAAAATGCCAGTTAGCATCGAGCTGCTTCTTCCTATTCCCGACATTTGAAATATTAAGTAGCATCAGCTGCTGTGACCTCGTTCTCAGTTGCCGGCGGACAAAAAATCTTAAAAGCAAACACACTAGAGAACATGCAAATATCCGCGCAGACGGATATTTAGATATCTGAGCTTTTGTTCAGAGGCTGAAACCTGTTTTTTTCCCTTGCGTAGCTGTTAGCATCTCAGTGTTTACCAGACATTATTGTGTTAGTCTGACTTAAATCGTATTATTCATTTTCCTCTTTTATGAACACCGCTTTGTTTCAATTCTGTTGTTGTTTTAAAAGTGCTTTATAAATAAAGTTGGATTGGATTAGGTTTAAAAACAATACAAGGAAACATGCTCGTCAGACTGAAATGACTAAATACTAAATCACATTTCAAAGCTAGATTAACAATCCCATGTGATCGGGAGTTAAATAACTTTTGCGTAACGGTAAAAACAACTCGGAACGGTGCTCGACATGCTAGTTCCAAGCTAAATACAGAAAACAGGCTAATCCTAACAAGCTAGCAAGGGGCTATGTCATGAGCTAGCATAGCGTAGGCAACAAGGTTATTGCGAAAACTAAAACATTTTCTGGAACTGAAATGAAAAAAAAAGGATAACTAACTCAAACTGAGCCATGTGTTTATAAAACGACGTAAAATTGTAGTTAAAATTGTTGCGAAAATGTGCTCAGTTTTTGTATTTTGATGAAATTAGTGGGTTTTTTTCCCTGACGGCAATTTTGAATCGTTGTAATTAAGACACACGATAGTTATTATCACCTTTTTTAAACCTTGCACCTAAAACTAATTAAAAACTAAAGTAAAACTAAGCATTTACTAATTATAAAAACTAGCAAAAACTAGCAATCCTGCTATAAAAGCTAATTAAAACCAACTCATTTTAAAAAGCAAAAAAGTCAAAACTAAATAATAAAATATTATAACTATTATAACGTTGGTAGGTAGACATACTTTATGTAGTAAATAAATAATAATAATAATAATAATAAAACATGCTAATTGACCGCTAGCCTCCTTAAAACACCTATCCCTTTCCATTTGAACGTGTTAGCTTCACAGGAGCCACATGTAAAACACAGATATTCTGCTCATCTGGTCGACATGAACATGGAAAACCACACATTTGAAATTCTAAAGATTTGAATCCACACTGAAGCGACTAAAGCTTCCTCTGTGCTGAGTTTGAATAACGCTCCAATAAAACCATCAGAGCTCATTTCACATGCAAATGCTTCACTTCACGGAACTTATCCAGTTCTTCAGAGGCGACGTTACCGCCTTATTAGGACCAGGTTTTTAGCCTCTGTGAGGACTCACTGGTCCTGACGAGGTCAGAAACACACACTCGGAGTCATGTGTGTGTATGTGCGTGTGTGTATGTGTGTGTGCGTGTGTGTGAAGGCCTGGGAACTCGTCCCCGGCTGCTACTAAAACATCCAGATCGTGGTGAGCGAGGCAGGGAGGGAAATGCCTCAAATAAAAGGAGCGTGGTAAACGCTGCCACATGTGCTATTTATACAAACACACACACATGCACACACACACACACACACACACATTCTTGTACTTGCTGCATACTGAGGACTGGGCTGCTGACAAAGTGAGGACCAGCATTTCCACTTTAAAAATCAACACAATTACAAATATCTACTTCATGAATGACATCTACAAAGAACTACTGGGTGCAGTACCATTTTTTCTTCTAAATTTTGGTCCAAAATTTGACAAAAACGTCATACTTATACTATGTCGACCAAAATTTGAAAAAAAGTAATGTGACTCGAAATTTTTGGTCCAAAATTTGACAAAAATGTGATACTATACTATGTCGACCAAAATTTAAAAAAAAAAATTGACCAAAAATTTTTGGTCCAAAATTTGACAAAAATGTGATACTATACTGTCGACCAAAATAAAAAAAAAAAATTGACCAAAAATTTTTGGTCCAAAATTTGACAAAAACGTGATACTATACTATGTTGACCAAAATTTTAAAAAAAAATTTGACGCAAAATTTTTGTTCCAAAATTTGACTAAAACGTGATACTATACTATGTCGCCCAAAATTAAAAATTTTTTTTTGACAAAAACGTCATACTATACTATGTTGTCCAAAATAAAAATAAAAAATTTGACGCAACATTTTGGTCCAAAATTTGACAAAAACGTCATACTATACTATGTTGTCCAAAATTTGAAAAAAAAAGATTTTGGTCCAAAATTTGACAAAAAAGTGATACTATACTATGTCGACCAACATTTAAAACAAAAAATTTGACCAAAAATTTTTGGTCCAAAATTTGACAAAAACGTGATACTATACTATGTCATCCAAAATTGTTTTTTTTTTTTTTTGACAAATGGAGTATAGCATGTTATAGCAACCTAAGGAAGTGATTTCAATGAAAACAAAATGAGGACCGGCCAAAATGTCCTCACTCCGTAAAAATGACCTCACTTTGTTGGTTAAAAACCCTCACTGGTCCTCAGTATGCCGCAAGTACAAGAACACACACACACACACACACTAACATGAACACACACACACTGCAGAGAAGCTAATCTGTGTGTTGATCTGACTCGCTGCACTCACATGGAGAATGCGTACGGTGGTTCATCACAGGCATGTTTTCCCTTTTCCTACTCACTCCCAAAGGGGGAAAAATCCCCTTTAAGTGAGCAACAAAGTGGAAGTGCAGACACACACACACACACACACACACACACACACACACGGAAACATCTGACAAAGACGAGGGAAACTGAACTTCTGATGTGTTATCGTGTCGTTTCAGATTTAAGATCCTTTCGTCCAGACTCGCGTCAGTGACACAAAGTGACCACACGAGGCAGCAGTAGACCAGCAGCTCCTGTGTTCCCCCGTAAGCTTAATAAAACTGCTGGTTTTCTCAATGGACTTCAGTTCATGTATGGATTTCTTTAAAAAGAGGCTTTTAAATGATCAAAAGTGTGGAGATGTTTTCACCTTCTTGTCCAAGAAGCTTCTTCACTTCAAACCATGAAACCAAATATGGAGGTCATCAGGGTTGAAGAAGAAGAAGAAGAAGAAACCTCTTGGATTTGAGGTGATTCATCTTCAACGAGAGAGTCCAGGTGCCTACGGCGAACTTGCTGATGTTCCTCAACAGGAACTTCCCATAAAGAGGCCAACGTAGGAGTCTAAGACGCTACTTTTATGGTTAAGTTAGACCAAGATATGTTTGCGTCCATCATTTTTGCCACTTCTCAATCGGAAGCGATGAAACCGAGCTAAAGACCTGGACGATTGAGAACCTTCAAGACTGGTGGAACCTTCTCGCGTAAGCTCTCTTTGAAGCATCATCTTCGTCTTTGACCAAAACAATAGAAGAACCGCCAAGAAGACTGAAGAATATTGTGCTGGAGGATCCACGTTTGTCCCTGAAGGACGACGTGGATCACAGAAGAAGAAGAAGAAGAAAGTCCTCTGTGATCCACGTGGAGGAGGTAAAAAATCTAAACGTCTCCGAGTCCTCGGTGAATTCGCCTCGAAGCTCGTCAGCGCAGACGACTTCCTGTCTCCCTCTCCCCGACTCCTCTGGCCACTTCCTGTCTTTGTCAGCCTCCACTGAGTCACTGAGACTTCACCACAGCAGACAAAACAACACAAGAACACACACACGAGTGTGCACACAAGTGTGTGTGTGTGTGTGTGTGTGTGTGTGTGCGGTTCAGGAAACGTTCAGGCATTTCTGTCGTCCGATTTCTTGGAAACATTAAAAAGAGAAATGAGATGCATGACGTCCTGTTTACTGACCACTTTATTAGGAACACTTGATGTTTTTAGTCCTTTCCTGATACCGTTTATTTTTTTATTAGAGCAGCCAAAAGACTGATGGTTGATGCCACTTTTTTTTGCCTTTACTAAATACATTTGTCCAATTTTCTTTTCTCCATCTTCCATCTGATAAAATATGAAAATAAGTGTTTAACGAGAACAAATAATACTAAAGAAATTGCTTTAATTCAGTAACTTGTTGAACAATCTATTGACTGTTGTGCTTCTCCTTATGAGTGTTTTTATTCAATTACTGTTTAAAATAGTCTCACTTTATGTCATTTTTAATTGTTTATTTTTCATTTTACTGTAATTTCTCCCCCTTTTTCTTCTAAATCTACAGTTATAATCTACAGTTAATGTCTGCGCTGCAGTGCAATTATATATATATTTATTTTTTTCTATTAAAAATAAGCTAAATATTACCTGCACGAAAAAGAAAACTAAACATTTTTCGATAAAGAAAATGACATTTTCGTGACTTTCGTGAAAAATTGCGTAATTGCTAATTATTTCACTTTTCGGGTTGATGGTTATTCGCGCATTTGTCGTCACAATTTGAAGATAATGACGACTCAACGAGGGGAAGCTCGTAGATTTTGTCACTTATAATATTAAAAAGTGTGACGCTGATTACGCTTATGCCGAACGGAAAAATATACCGAACGTCCACTAGGGGGGCGACTCCACTGAATGCAAGAGGGAAATCCGCTGTAAACGAATCATCGCTGAACGTCAATCTTGTAAATTTTTGCGGAAAGCAAACGAGGAAGGTTTGATTGACAGATGGTGTCGTCCAATCGGAGCGTGTTTGCGAGGCGACGCCTTCTTTTTCCGAACTCGTGTTTGCAAAACGTTCGACATCTACTTCTTCTTCTTCTGCTGCTGTATTTGCGTTGCGCCGTTTAATCCCAGAAGAGTCAACAGTCAAAAACACGTCAACATGTGCGTTGGTTAAAAGGTCCAGTGAGTTAGAGGAAGTGCCCGGGGGGTCAGAGGTCAGACTGTAAAACCATTCATCACCCTTTTCACTCCCCCCTCCCCGGTTTAGTTCTGGTTTTCCTTAAGAACACTGCAGCAGATGGAGGTGAGACGCAGGGCGTGTTCACACAGGCACAGAAAAAACACGAATGCCAGCCGCGACGCTCGCAGCAGCCATGGTGACAGTAAAACAGCAACACAGTGGGTTACTCTGTGTGTGTGTGTGTGTGTGTGTGTGTCTGACAACACACGCCTTCACGCCCCGGAATTTAGTGCTGCAGCAGCAGGGACCGCGGCGCTCACTGAGCATGCCCAGACAGGTCAGCGTTAGGCGGGGAAGAAGTGAGACGTGAACGTGTGTGTGAAGCAGGAAAAACACCGTGGGGGTGGGGGGGGGGTTTGACTTCAGGCTGAGGAATCTGAACGTAAACGTGTTCCTGTGATCAGTATTTGAAAGTTTTCAGTGTTCAGTGGTTTGTGAGCGCGTTGTTGTGAGAGGGTGAATTCATGCAGCGCAGTCCGCGACTTCATCGTCACGCAAACACAAGGTCGAATCAGGTTCAGCAGCTTTTTGTCAGCGTGGGTTCATTCACTTCACTGCTACGGAGGTTTAATTGTACTGTTTGTGATACACTGTGTGTGTGTGTGTGTGTGTGTGTGTGTGTGTGTGTGTGTACTGACATATTCTACTCAGCTTGTAAAAAAGTCGCTTGTTTTTAAAATGTAGTAAAAGTTACTTTCTTGTGTCAAAAACAATTCTCACATTAATAGTTTTTGAACCTTTACAAATTAAAGTGCTGACAAAATAAAATATGTAAATACAAAATATATCAGTCAAAAAGGGTCAAAGGTCACAAATGTCACCCACTCAGGGGCCTTAATTAACGCCAATTCACCTGTCCTCATCGTTCACCTGTCTGTCCTCATCGTTCACTTGTCTGTCCTCATAGTTCACTTGTCTGTCCTCATCATTCACGTGTCCTCATATGTCACCTGTCCTCTTCGTTCACCTGTCCTCTTCGTTCACCTGTCCTCTTCGTTCACCTGTCCTCTTCGTTCACCTGTCCTCATCATTCACCTGTCTGTCCTCATCATTCATTAACCTGTCTGTCTTCATAGTTCACCTGTCCTCATAGTTCACATATCCTTATAGTTCACCTGTCCTCATAGTTCACCTGTCCTCATCATTAATTCACCTGTCTGTCCTCATCGTTCACCTGTCCTCCTCATTCACCTGCCCTCCTCGTTCACCTGTCCTCTTCGTTCACCTGTCCTCTTCGTCCACCTGTCCTCATCGTTCACCTGTCCTCTTCGTTCACCTGTCCTCTTCGTTCACCCGTCCTCATCATTCAATTGTCCTCAGCATTCACTTGTCTGTCCTCATAGTTCACTTGTCCTCATCGTTCACCTGTCCTCATAGTTCACCTGTCTTCATCGTTCATTGCCAAAGTTTCCAGTTCTAAAATGGGTTTTTTAATTCAGCCTAACATTTTTTACTCAGTAACAGTATCAGTATAATACTTTGAAAAAAAAACATAAGTAAAATCACAAATTTTAAAAATTGACACATAGACCTACTCAATTCATTCACTACTTCATTACTTTCCAGCTCTGTCTCTAGTGTTGATCTGTTGTTGACGACGGTAATGTCCGCTCGTGCGTAATCATGCTAACACCCTGACAACGGCACAGTAGTCACAGATGAATTCAGTATAGCGTTAGCTTGACAGCAGCTCCGTCTGTGAAACACACCCTCAGCCTGAGAACCACATGTAGGTCGGTATTTGAAAAATTAAGGTCAGCTCAGGTGTAAAGTATTTCTGAGTCACGTCCTTTAAATGCTAATAACTGTAGACAAATGCACTGAATCTTCTTTTAGTAATGCTTCCACAAAGGTTAGCCTAGCTAGCCCCTCCCTTGCTGCTATAAGCTAGCAAATATACTTGTTTCTTTGCTATAAAACTAGCAATGCTAGGCTACACTAGAGTCGTGCTAATGTGAGAAACTACAATCTTGCTCTGTGTCACTGTTAAACAACATTTTACGACAGGAAACTGAAGTTTGCGTCGCTTTTTAAAATCTCCCGCACCAAACCCCATTGAGAAAACCATCGATTCTTTGTTCAGATTTACCTCAGTGACACAGAGTGACCACACGAGGCAGCAGTGGACCAGCAGCTCCTGTGTCCATGTGAGATAAAATCACTGATTTTCTCTATGGGGTTTGGTGCAGTGACACGTGCGGTTTACAAAGCTACGCAAATTAGATTTTCCTATATTTAGGTAGCAAATACGCGCACATTTAAAGTTGTATTGACATGAAACTATTGTAGTAAACACCGTGTGAATATGTTAAGCTTCGTGTTCACCAACATTGTGAGCCAAGTCGCCGCATGCCTGCACACAACCACAAAAATGTAACCTTGACGCTCGTCAAAAAATTATAACGACAATTTGTCTTCCTGGTGCTTTACTCACAAACACTGTTCGTGTACTTACCAGAAGCAATGAGCTCGGTCGCACAATTTTATTTGACTCGCGATGGAAACGGGCCAGTGATTTCCGCTCACGTTGAACGTCGTCCTTATGCAAATGTGTGGTGAAAACTGGGCAGTGATTGTTGTTTGTTCGCACTGTAACTTCCTGTAACTCTGTGATCCAATGACGACAACGACAACAACAACATGCCACACTGAGACCAAGAGGCAGCGATAAATAAACAAACTCACATCACTGTCTTGGATTCCTACACGAACCACCTGACTCAGATGGTATGTGAAGCCTTCACACTGTGACACACACACACACACACACACACACACACACACACACACACACACACACACACACACACACACACACACACCCTGGTCTCATTGTTCTGATATCCAAGTGCCACATATGAGGTTAACTGAAGTCATGTGTCACTTAAAACTGGTCGTTACTGATCAATAATTTCATAAAAATCCAGAAATAATCTGATCTGATCTCTGGACTCTTGTTTCCAGCAGTGGAGAACTCTGGGAAAACCTAAGGACGAAAACGTGTCAACATGCTAATGGTAAGATCTATGTTGTACGAGAAGCTAATTTACGCTAGTGAAAGTACATTTGCGTATTTTTATGCTAATTTTGTGTCCAGAGTTCAGCATTGTCCTACAAAAACGTAGCATCTTCTTGCATGTTTGCTTTGACTTTATTTGTTATCTCATTGAGTTAAATTGGTGGTTCTTTTCTCCAGAACTTTCTCCAGAACTTTCAACAGAACTTTCAACAGAACTTTCTCCAGAACTTTTCCCAGAGCTTTCTCCACAACTTTCCCCAGAACTTTCCCCAGAACTTTCTCCAGAATTTTCCACAGAGCTATCTACAGAACTTTCAACAGAACTTTCAACAAAACTTTCAGCAGAACTTTCTCCAGAGCTTTCTACAGAACTTTCTCCAGAGCTTTCCCAGGAGCTTTCTCCAGAGCTTTCCACCCAAACTTTCCTCAGAGCTTTCTCCAGAACTTTCCCCAGAACTTTCTCTAGAACTTTCCCCAGATCATTCCCACAGAACTTTCTCCAGAATTTTCCCCAGAGCTTTCTCAAGAACTTTCCCCAGAGCTTTCTCCAGAACTTTCCCCAGAGCTTTCCCCAGAACTTTCTCTAGAACTTTCCCCAGAGCTTTCTCCAGAACTTTCCCCAGAACTTTCCCACAGAACTTTCCCCAGAACTTTCTCAAGAACTTTCTCCAGAACTCTCTCCAGAACTTTCTCCTTCTATCCGGTGAAATTCCAGGATAAGAACTGAGTAGAATGAAGCAGTGGAGAATTCCCAGCTGCTTCCTGGAGCTCGACCCAAGCTCCGCCCCCTCATCTGGATGACATCCTCCTGCTGTTGTGAGTGGCAACAGCAGTGGTCATATGTGAACGTAAAACTCACGAAAATACACCCCTTTTTTGTGTCTGGAAACAACTTTTAGCGTCAGTTTGCGTGAAATAATTTTTGGTAGATGTTTGCGATGTTTGTGTAGATGTTAGTAGATGTTTGTGTTGTTACCGTTGTTGCAGTGTCGGACGCAGTCCTGCAGAACCGCGTGCCACTTCTTCTGCTCCTTCTCCGACATCACGCAGAAGTAGTGGTGGCGAGCGTACGGGTGGTAGAGGATGAGCGGGAACTCGGTCGCGCACTTGATGAACGGATGACTGCCCACTTTGGCCTTGATGCCTGCGGCGAGTCAGAAGACACAGTGAGGAACTCGTTTGGATGAAGAAGTTTGTCCACAAACTCTTCTTCTTGTCACTAACTGCTGTCTTTTACCTGGCAGGCTGGCGTTCATCAGCTCCATGTACTCCTCCAGAGAGTCCAGGGCCTTGTAGCCGGCACAGTTGATGGTGACCTTCGGGTGAAGACCTCGTTCATTTGCCTGTCGGAGAGCGAGAGAGAGAGACACTTTAGCTGTGTTAGCGCAGGTGCTAACATCGCGCGTTTTATCGGTTAGTTAAAGTGAAGAGGAAGCTCACGGTTTTGTTCTCGTAGAGGTTGATGGCGTAGCTGTTTGGAACCGACACGAAGCGACTCCTCCATTTCCGGTTCTCCTCCAGGTACTGGAACAAACTCCCGGAGAAAATGGAGCGGCCCGCTAACGGATCCTGAACAAAACATGGACACGGTCAACCGGTCATCGTAAAGGTGTGTTCATACTGAACGTGATTAGTATGTGTCACGTGAAAAAATAAAACACGTTAAGTTGGTGCGACGTTGTTATTGGAAGTCGGAATTTCTGAGTTTGCTACATTTACTATTATTCATTTTAAATAATTCGTACACGAGTCCTGTTCAAGTTGTATTCGTAGACATGTTGCTACGCTGTTTTTGCTAGCAAAAAATACAGAATACAGCGTCGTTTGCGTCCTGGAGCGTAGCCCTCCTTGGTTCCGACTTCCTATTTCCGATGTAATTGGAACACATTGCTATTAAGTTTTTTTTTCGTAAAAATTGCGGTTGTTTTTGTGAGGCTCCTGTGACCTTGAAATTTGACCTTTGTCCACCAAAATCAGATGAGATCCTCCTTGAATCTGAGTGAACATTTGTACCAAATTTGAAAGCATTCCTTTATTGCGTTCTTAAGTTATTATTTTCAGAATTAGAAGACAAAAGGAAAACAAGGCGCCTCTGGCCACAGCTGTTATAATAATAAAATTATATTGCGACAATTATTGTAATTGTCTCATTGTTCGTACCTCGGTGCTTCAGTATATGACTCAATATGCCTGTATAAAAACCACATCACAACAATGTTTTTGCCTTGCCTTCCTGTGCAGCAGCTGCGACTGAGTTCCTCCTCCCGCTTCGATCTCGTAGCGTACGCTGTTGAAGAGAGCGACGGCGTACTGCTGCTGGTACACGGCGCCGAAATCCTTCATCACGTCTTTGGTGCGAGCTGCAGACGGTGAGTACAGGACACAGGACAACACGTCAGGAAACATCACAGTTAGAAAAACAGATTTTAGCCACACAGTAACTAAAAATCTATGCTAGTTTACGCTAGTTTATGCTAGTTTACGTGTAAACTACGCTAGTTAAACACCTCTCACTCTACCACACCAAACCCCATAGAGCACCACAGCTCCACGGCAGCTGCTGGTCCTCTACTGCCTCGTGTGGTCACTTTGTTTGAGCTAATGCTAGAACTAACACTAGAGCTAACTCTAGAACTAATACTACAGCTTACACTTGGAGCTAACACCACATCTAATACTAGAACCTAGCTAACACTAAATCTACGCTAGCTTAAGTCTACGATATCTTCAGAACGCGTTCGCGTCTTTATCTTCACTGTTAGTGAACTAAAGTTTAAACACCGCTCACTCTCCCACACCAAACCCCATAGAGAAAATGTGCGATTTTAGCACGTGGTTCCACAGCAGCTGCCGGTCCTCTGCTGCCTCGTGTGGTCGCTTTGTGTCACTGGTTTTAATCTGAGCAAAGGATTTTAAACAACCAAAGTCACAAAATAAGTCATTTTAAATCCCTGACGGAGGTTTCAGTGGATCAACAACTCCTGTTTGCTGTGACGTTAAATCGCTGATTTTCTCTATGGGTTTTGGTGCAGGGAGAGCGAGTGAGTTTACAAACTTTAGTTTTCAGTCAGAAAAGTCTGTCAAACAGTGAGATTAAATTATCATAGACTTAATCTGGCTCAGAATGAAGTAGTTAAATACATGCAAATTGTCGTAGACGTGGAGACACAGGTGACGACTGGAGCCTCCTGATATCAGCGCTTTATGGAAAGTGTCGAGTAATAAAATGTTCAAATGGGTTTTCTTTAGAGAGCGACTCAGCAAAAAAGATATCTGTCATTTTTTATCTTCATGGAAATGAATCTAATTAGTGTTTGTGAATATCTTCTAGTTTAAAACGTCATTTCATCTCCATCAAACCGAGGCGTTATCCACGTGTGAGGAGCTGAAAACTCTGATAACCTGATTTAATTCGTAGAAAAAAAAAACATTTAAAGGTGCATTATGTAATAAATCATAAAATCCTCCTAATATGTCACAGAGACTCAGGAATAATGTTCATATAACTAACTGAACTCACCAACAACAACAGTACAGACAAAATATTCGCAATTTTTTTGCAGACTGCAAATCATGTTTATGTTTTGAAATCATGTTTTGGCGTCATGTGGCGCCACCTACCGCCGTCTACCGATCATTGCGGTCGGTAGAGTCTCAGCTGCCGAGCAACTAGGGGTTGCCAGTTACGTCAGAAAACGAAACCTAAAAGACCTCGGTATTTTGAATTTGAATGTAGTAACCGTTTTTGGCCACATTCTTACATATGGCGCCTTTAAATGAATCATGAAAATACTTGATGATTCATAAAGTAACTGAATAATTATCATAGTCCACATTCCAGGTCGGAGACTCAGTGTTTTTCCACAAATCCTCTCTCTGAGTCTCTCACAGTCTCACTGGAAAAACTGGAAAATATTCACAAGTTGATTTAAAATGTCTTGTTTTGAGAATAATAATCTGCCTGGCGAGAAAACTTAAAAATAAATTGTGAATTTAGCTACTTTCAGACACAATTATGCTTTAAAATGAGGAAAAACAAACCAAAAACTCGACTAAAACGGCAGAAATAGCCTTCTTTCACTTGATTAAGCTGATTTTAACCATGCCTTCCTTTCTTTTCTTATATTTGCACACACAGACACACACACACACACACACACTGATCAGTGATTGTGTGTTTTACACGCCTTAAACACACAGCGGCAGTGAAAGGACACACAAACCATCAGCAGCAAACCATTATTTCAGCTCAGTGACTTGGAATTAAAGCTCAAAATAAGCTGCTATGTCAGATTAAGACACTATTTTACATTATTAACAGTGTAAAACTTGTTTATTTTACTCTTTTACTGTGTATTTTTTGCAGTTTAACAGAGAGAGAGAAGCATGAGATGTTCCCACAGTTTCCAGTTTCTGGAAAAAGTCTGTGTTCGTTGGACGATCGGTGACATTTTTTGACGAGGTCGGCGTCACACGGCGTCGACTTGTGATTTGTTTATGGAAGAGACGACACAGGAAGGAGGGAGGGAAGGAGGGAAGGAGGGAAGGAGGGAGGAGGGAGGAGGGAGGAGGGAGGGGAGGAAGGAAGGAGCTGACAGGACGGGGACAGATGTGGACGGAATGTGGAGGAGACGAGGACACGAGCGAGAGACAAACACTGTGTCGCAGCGAGGAGGGAGACGGAGAATAACAACGTAGGGTCAGATGTGACGGACCATTTAATCCACAAGGAGGCGGTAAAGCAACGTTACAGACGCAAATACGACAACTGTGTTTCCACAAGGGGCGGAGCTTCAAGTTGTCCAAGTGACACGGAACAACACTAAAAGTCGCAAAATAAAAGAATAAATACGTGAGTGTCACTTGATAAGGGTTAGCGCTATAGCGTTACGACACTATTACGCAAACTGCGCAAGAGAGGAGGCGGAGCTACAAGTGGGCGGGATTATACACAGGGGGCTAACGTGAGAAATAACACTAGAGCTAACACTAGAACTAATAATACAGCTAACACTAGAGCTAACAATATAACTAACAGTACAGCTAACATCAGAGCTAATACTAGAACTAATACTAGAGCTAACACTAGAACTAATACTAGAGCTAACTCTAGAACTGACACTACAGCTAACTCTAGAACTGACACTACAGCTAACTCTAGAACTAACACTACAGCTAACTCTAGAACTAACACTACAGCTAACACTAGAATTAACACTACAGCTAACATTAGAATTAACACTACAGCTAGCATTAGAATTAACACTACAGCTAACATTAGAATTAACGCTACAGCTAACATTAGAATTAACGCTACGGCTAACACTAGAATTAACACTACAGCTAACATAAGAATTAACGCTACAACTAACACTAGAATTAATGCTACAGCTAACACTAGAGTTAACACTACAGCTAACACTACAACTAACACTACAGCTAACACTGGAACTAACACTACAGCTAACGCTAGAACTAACACTACAGCTAACTCTAGAACTAACACTACAGCTAACGCTAGAACTAACACTACAGCTAACTCTAGAACTAACACTACAGTACTGCTACTAAAACATGTGTTCGCCCCCTGCTGGAAAACGAGACAAAAAAAACCCTAACGTGTTTTTGTTTTATAAGAAAAAAAACCCGAAAACAAAATTATTACATTTAATCTGACTAGTTTTTGGCTGCACTTCGTACATGTGTAGAATTTATCGGGTTCCGGTTACGAATCGGGCAAACCTCGTCTAAAGCCCGACATTCCACGTTTGTTCAGTCACGTTTTATCGTACGTTCTCACCAAATACAACGCAAAGTGTTAAGTCGTTATTTAAGTCTTACGAATCCCGTGACACAAATTTTTACATATTTGTGGGAAACTAAGCAAATTAGCAATGCTAATTTTTTTCCCTCGCGTGATTACATAAAAAACATGTGTCCACTATAGTTGGAAATGCCGACTCAGCGTTTCTATCCAACTAAATGCAAATACTAGATGAGCAGATACGATGTGTCGTGAAATTTCGGTACTCGCGCAAAACTGTGGAACATTTTCTCAGTCTAGAGATCGGAACTTGAAATATTTGAACAAAAAAACACAAATCGATGATGTCTCTTTTCCTGCGTAAACTATAGAAACATTGTAGTTGGAAATGCCGACTTAGCATTCCCAAACTACTGAATTAAAAGACAAAAATGGCTAAATTTGCATCATTGTGGTAATTGCACACAATTTTCCTAAATTGCTCGAGACATATTAGATAGGTTTTGTGGGTATTTCAGTCGGGACTTCAGAAGAAGCAGCTGTAAAAGTTCAGATATATGAAATAATCCCTTGTTTCCTGACTCCCTCACTGTCATGACTGAGCGTTAATCTGTTTAGTCAGATTTTCTTTAGGCCTCGACTGATTTTGTCTGCGTTTCCATCTCCTCTGAGTAAAGTTCCACCGTGTAATAATAAGTGCTGCTTCTCAGCGGCCACGTTCCAAACGTGAACCCACTTGGTATTTTCCACTGGAGCGGCCGTGCCAAAGACAGCAGACGGAGAAAGTGAACGGGAACGACCTTTACGCGCAGCTGGAAACTTGGGAATTTAGGAACAAAGACCACGTCATGAAGAACACAAACCTCGTCCTTCACTCAACGTAGATGTCGACTAATTCTGTCTTGTACTTCTGTCAACGTGTCTGGGCAGGATCTGGTGGAATTTACGACATAAATAAAGACTATAGGTTCATTCAACTGTGCAAGAAAGGAGTCGGAGCTACCGGTGGGCGGGGCTATATGCAAGGGGCGGAACTTCGAGTTGTCCAAATCACACAGAACCATGCTAATAATCGACAAAATAAAAACATCAGTGTTACGCGATGAGGGTTAGCGTTATAACGTTACGACACATTGCGCAAACTGCGCCAGAGAGGAGGCGGGGCTACAAGTGGGCGGGACTATATACAGAGGGCTAACACGAGCTTACGCTAGAGCTAATATTAGAACTAACAGTACAGCTAACACTAGAGCTATCACTAGAATTAACAGTACAGTTGATACTAGAACTAACAAGAGAGCTAACTCTAGAACTAAAATTACAGCTTACACTATAGCTAACACTACAGCTAATACTAGAACTAAGACTAGAGCTAACACTACAGCTAATACTAGGACTAACAGGAGAGCTAACTCTAGAACTAACACTAGAGCTATATCTAGAACTAATACTACAGCTTACACTAGAGCCAACACTACAGCTAATACTAGAACTAACACTAGAGCTAACACTAGAACTAATACTACAGCTTACCCTAGAGCTAACGCTACACCTAATACTAGAACTAGTACTAGAGCTAACTCTCGAACTTATACTAAAACTAACACTACAGCTAACACTAGAACTAACACTAGCGCTAACACTAGAACTAACACTACAGCTAATACCAGAGCTAACACTAGAACTAACACTAGCGCTAACACTACATCTAATACTAGAGCTAACACTACAGCTAACACTAGAGTGCTGCAGTAGCACTAGCATTGTTGCTACATTAGACAGATGCTAGCTGCTGTAAAAACCAAACCAAACCAGACGAAGCAGCAAACTCGCTCAGTTTAGACTTTGGAATAATCTGAACGCTACGTGGTTTTCAAGACATTACATCGCAGAAATATTTTAGCACAAATTCAAGTATTTTTGTGCGTTAATTTTCTATTTTTTTTGTGCTTTCATCGAACAGGACAGTGAAGCATGAAACGAGGGGAAGACGCACAGCAATTTCGTAATTTAGTGAGATTAGTGTAATCCACATATTGCAGATTAGGATGACTAACTGCAAACACATATGTACTGCACTGTCTGTGCTTGGTCTTTGTGTGTAATCCCGAATGCTTTTTTAATCCCACTGCAGGGAAGTTTTCAGTCTTTCCTGACCTGGAGACGACGACTGTTTTTCACGCTCAGTCTCCGTCGACGACACTGAAGTGACTGTGTGTGTGTGTGTGTGTGTGTGCGTGTGTGCGTGTGTGTGTGTGTGTGTGTGTGCGTGTGTGGGAGGAGATCAGTCCATGTGCTTAAACTGCAAAGGTCTAGTTTGGTCTGCGTTGCCTCCCTGTTAAAGTGATTTCATCACCTTTGCAGTTTAAGCACATTCTGACATGGACTGATCTCCTCCCACACACGCACACACACACACACACACACACACACACACACACACAGTGTCCCGTTTTTATGCCTTAGCGAGGACACGTTGTCGCATTTAGGCTGCAAAACGTGCAAATATCTGCAATATAGAGTGTCTTCTATCCTGTTTTTCCAGCACAACCTATAGACAATCCAACAACGACAACTATATAAACACACCTGAGCAGAAAAGTACTAACATTTTAAAAAAAATCTGATTTAATTTGGTAAATTTGGGAATTTGTTACAGTGCAAAGTTAGCTCGGCTCGATTTTATGCGCAAAAGTAAAAGAAAAATGGTGGATGTTATAAAATTAATCATAGCTTTGACTCAACAACACATAAGAAGACAATCCTGGATGTTCATATAAGAAAAATACATAATAATAACATTTTTGACCAAATTTCAAAATAAGAGTTTGTTTTGATATGAAACGATAAATAATTCACAGTATAAATGTATTTATGCTGCAAAATGATGCTTAATCCTTAAAAGAAGCCCTTTAAATTTGACAAAACATCCCCACAAAAACAGAGTTTTGTACGTTTGTTGAACCTTAACCAGTTCCCCTTTTAGAAAACGAGTTCCTGTCTCACTAGGACCAGGTTTTGGTCTCCATGAGGACTTGCTGCTCTTCACAGACAGACAGAGGGTGTGTGTGAGAAGCGCAGACTCCAGCGTTTGATGCTGCGAACGTGTTTCTACCTGCTTCACCTCTGCAGCTTCACCCACTTTTAATTCACTCCTGATTCTGACGCCTGAAAAAAACCCTCCTGCACCCTCACCGTCGACATCTTTAACCCTCACCCTCACCCTCACCCTCACCCTCACCCTCACCCTCACCCTCCCTGAGTGATGACACATGTGCAGAGGAATGAATCCTTAGACGACAACGCATGCACTGTGCTGCGCTTAAAGACAACACCTTTTGGCCGCGGCGACGCATTCCACGTGAGGACACCTGAAAGGACTGCGACATGAGATCATTTCTATGATTTCATCTGCACTGTGTGTCTGTAGAAGTCTTCTTCTTTACTTCTTCTTTACTTCTTCTTCTTCCCTGGCCTCTCATGCCTCTGCTGCTGCAGTAATAACACGGAGCTGCACAGTGGGGAGGCGACAGGCAGCAATGTGAGACCTTAAATAGCAACTCTCTGTTCACCCGGACTTACACAAACACGCTTCCCTCTCTCCGACGAAACCTACTCATTATCTCTTAGAAAGACGTCCTCGGAGGCGAGCTGGAGTTCAGAGAGCGCAGCAACAATGCGCAAAAAGTCTGTGTGTTGCGTTATTAAAGGGTACCCAAACTAAAAAAAAAAAAGAACAGCTGTTTTTCAGTTTCCAACAGTCCACATATGTCTTTTATGCACATTTCTGCCCCGGACGACGACTTTTTTTGTTGAAAAACCAGTGCCAAACGCGAGGAAAAACACTATATTCTGCGCTAGCTTTAGCCATTTAGCATTTCCACGATGCTATCTCGCTATTAAACCGCTCGCTCTCCCCCCCGCACCAAACCCCATGGAGAAAATCAGCGATTTTTAGCTCGCGCTTACACAGGAGCTGCTGGCGCTGCTGCTGCTGCTGCTGCTGCTGCCTCGTGTGGTCACGTCGTGTCACTGAGGTTAATCGGAGAGGAAAGGATTTTAAAATGCCGAAGTCGCGCAATAACACCGCCGAACGTGTTTTATGGAGGCGGCGGCGGCGGCGTGTCAGAGACTCCCGCGTGCCGTGATGTGATGGGATGTAAAAAAAACCCGATGGTTTTCTCTATGGGGTTTGGTGCGGGAGAATGACAGTTCTCTAACAGTGAGATTGAACAACTAGCATGTTTAGCTACCATAGATTGTGCTAAAGTCTCAGTTTTTGAGGACACATGCAGCCAATCTTCAAAAAACCCTGATTAAATCAACCTCTTTAAATGAAATACTACATCTATGTTATCACTTTGAATTTTGGGCTCTGCTTTGATTAAGGTGCCCCTCCCAGGAAAACATCTGCATCGAGCCCCTACATTTCTTCGACACACCCCTGCTCATGACTAAGTATGATTTAAAATAAGGGGGGAAAAAAAAGAAGAAGTTTGTTTCCTGGAACTACGGCTGATTTAAAGGCTTTTATTTTGGTGGTAATAATAATAATCCGAGTTGCCTATGCTTACCTGTAATGGTCTCCCGTCTGCTCTCGTCCAGGTGAGAGGACACCACGTCCCCCATGGTTCCAGGAGCTCGACGAAGAATCCGCCCCGGCTTGGAAAAAAAAGTGAAAAAGGAAAAAAGTTCCAGGAGAAGGAAAAAAGAACCAGAGTCGGCTGAAGTAAAAAAAAAAAAAAAAAAGGTCCTCGTTTCAGCCAGAGTCAGGTTTCCAGGCTGAGCCGCTGGGAAAAAATGCTCCACTTCCCTGGTGAGAGGGAACACACTCTGCCCTGAGCGAGGAGGAGGAGGAGGAGGAGGAGGAGGAGGAGGAGGAGGAGGAGGACCAGGACACTCCCTCCTCACTGGTCCAACGTGTTCAGTCGGCCCTGACAAAGGTGTGGCCACAGACAGAAACAACATGCTACTTTAATATTTACCCTTAAAGGTGATTCTTTTACACGTATGTGATGTGAATGACTTTTTTACAATAGTACTTTTAAGTAAAAGTACTTATTATTAAGACATTTACTGAACTGAAGTATCATTTTCTGATATAAAAGTACACTTCAGTTTTAGTAAGTAAGGAGTTTGTGCTGCTAATCTCTCTGTGTCCTTGATCAAAGACACTTAATCCCATGTTTCAGCGTGTGTGAATGGGTGTGAATAACACTTCATCAAGACATAGACACTCTCTCTCTATATATATATATAAATACAGACCATAATACCAAGTCTTCATCTTCTGATTGCATTTGCTAGCAATGAGTAACAAAGAGTAAAAGTACACAATTTATGCACCATAAACATGTGTTTATAATTTCATATAGGTAAAAAGGGACTTTTATTTTGAAATATGGATGTTTTTATTGATGGAATATCAAGATTTAAGAAATATGTGAATAAAATGGTCCAGTTATCAACACACAGAGACATAATGTTAGTCAGTTTTTGCAGATTATGCAGAATTCAATAAATAAACTAAAAAAAAAAAGAATCGAAATTAACATGAAATGTTTCAAATTAAAATTTATTTTACTAAAAACATCTAGAATATATGTAAAAATACATAAATAATGATTATATGAAGAGCACATGTGTGTTTTTCATGGACTCTCACTGTTGATTATTGTCTGGATATTTGCTGCCCCCGTGTGGCCACTTTTTATATCGACATGAAGCAGCAGAGATGATGGTTGAATGTTATTGTTTTGTTGTTTCTCTTTCTGTTGTTTGTTTGTTTGTTTCTGATCCGACTGACCTGGTTAAATAAAGGTCAAATAAAAAAATAACTAAGTCACCAGTCAAGACGGCTTGGAACCAGAGGGTCGCTGGTTTAAATCCCAGGACATGGCAAGGGCTGGAGTTCCCCTGAGCAAGGCACCAAGTCCCCAAGGTAATGTTTACGTTTCTGCTGTTTATGTTGCCCACGTTTTAGTTGCTGCCGTATTTATTGTCCATGTTTTAGTTGCTACTGTTTTTGTTATCCATGTTTTAGTTGCGGCCATATTTGTTGCCCACGTTTTAGTTGCTAATATTTTTGTTGTCCACGTTTTAGTTGCTGCTGTTTTTGTTGTCCACGTTTTAGTTGCTGCTGTGTTCCTACTGTTTTTGTTGTCCACGTTTTAGTTGCTGCCGTATTTATTGTCCATGTTTTAGTTTCTGCTGTTTTTGTTGTCCATGTTTTAGTTGCGGCCATATTTGTTGCCCACATTTTAGTTGCTAATATTTTTGTTTTTCACGTTTTAGTTGCTACTGTTTTTGTTGTCCACGTTTTAGTTACTGCTGTATTTGTTGTCCACGTTTTAGTTGCTACTGTTTTTGTTGTCCACGTTTTAGTTGCTGCTGAGTTGCTACTGTTTTTGTTGTCCACGTTTTAGTTACTGCTGTATTTGTTGTCCACGTTTTAGTTGCTGCTGTTTTTCTTGTCCATGTTTTAGTTGCTACAGTTTTTGTTGTCCATGTTTTAGTTGCTGCTGAGTTGCTATTGTTTTTGTTGTCCACGTTTTAGTTGCTACTGTTTTTGTAGTCCACGTTTTAGTTGCTACTGTTTTTGTTGTCCACGTTTTAGTTGCTACTGTTTTTGTTGTCCACGTTTTAGTTGCTACTGTTTTTGTTGTCCACGTTTTAGTTGCTACTGTTTTTGCTGTCCAGGTTTTAGTTGCTACTGTTTTTGTTGTCCACGTTTTAGTTGCTACTGTTTTTGTTGTCCACGTTTTAGTTGCTGCTGAGTTGCTACTATTTTTGTTGTCCACGTTTTAGTTGCTCTTGTTTTGTTGTCCACGTTTTAGTTACTGCTGTATTTATTGTCCATGTTTTAGTTGCTGCTGCTTTTCTTCTCCACGTTTTAGTTGCTGCTGATTTTGCGTTGTTTTTTTTTTTAATCTCAAAAAAAAACATCTGTGCAGGGAAAATAAATCGCTGTTGAAGCGTCCAGCGTCTCTTTTGTCCGCCAATGAGAGGAGGATGCGGAAGGATACGCAGTGACGTCACCACCTGGAGGCTCCTCCACGGAGACGTGAGGTGAGAGAGAGAGAGAGAGAGCGAGCATCAGTCAGTGCAGCAGTCCTCAGCAGCAGCAGCAGCATCATGGCTCCAATCGGATTAAAGGCGGTGGTCGGAGAAAGTAAGGAAATATAATCTGATCATTTATTCCAACATCATGTTCTTAATTTACTGTGCATGCACGCGCGCACGCGCACACACACTAGCGCGCGCGGGTGTGCGTGCGTGTGTGTGCGTGGTGCAGGATGCGGATGAGTGAGTGAATCTGAATGTTGAAGATGATGATGATGATGATGAAGATGATGCTGCGTTTGCTTCAATGTAAGAAGAAGAAGAAGAAGAAGAAAAAAATCACGCAGACTGGTGCGTGTGCGTGTGTGTGTGTGTGTGTGCGGGCTACTGCGGTGCGGATGCGCAGTGAGAAGCTGCGGTGATGCAGCAGCGGCTGCGGGCCCGCACACACACACACACACACCTTTACATTCACATTATCTGCGTTTTAATCCAGCAGGACTGTTTCTACAGTAGACTTTAATCTCATCCAGTCACGTGATCTGTCGCCGGTATCGATTGTGAAGTGATCGGAGGTGATCAGGTTCTGTGAAGCTGAGGCTGGAGCTGAGCCTCGCCCCCATGATGGAGCCTGAAAACAGCCTCCTCCTCCTCCTCCTCCTCCTCCTCCTCTTCCTCTTCCTCCTTCACATTCATGGCGGATTAATGCGTCCACACGTTCTTAAAGTTTAACAATAATCTGCATAATCTGAGGTTAAAGGCCCTTCATCATCATCATCATCATCATCTTCAATCATCAATCATGTGCTTTTGTGTGTGTGTGTGTGTGTGTGTGTGAGGACACTGCAGTTCACCATCTGATTTTGTCATTGGCTGATGCTCCAGTCAGCAGTGTGTGTGTGTGTGTGTGTGTGTGTTTCATGTATTACTCATGTAGTGGGGACCTTAATCTGTTCACACAGTCACATGACGGAGACTCGTCCTCCTTATGTGGACAAAAATCCCCTCCAGGAAATGAATGTAAACGTCAATGTAGTGTCCTCTGAAGTCATGGAAACCAGACTGTGTGTGTTTGTGAGTGTGTGTGTGTGTGCGTGTGTGTCCGGTCACTGCAGGCCTGAACATTGGGGTGGAGGGGGGGGGGGCATCATTCATACTGGTCAAAACCAGTTAAATGTTGCGCTTTAATGTGTTTAAATCAACATTCACTCACCGTTCAGGCATATTTAGCAACGCTAGCATCTTTTAATTCTCCGGTTTCTGACCCGATTAGCGTCAGTTGGAAAGTAAAAACCCGGGTGAACTCGTTCATTTTCTTCTTCATTTGTTTTTTGCCACCTTTTCCTGATCTGTACTGAAAACCAAATTTGTATGTTGCGGCCACTTCCTGCCAAAAAACCCAGTTAAACTTAACAGCTAACCCCCGAAAACAGGACGTAGCTTTAGTGTCCTTAGCTGTTAGCAGAGTCGTTAGCGTAATGTTTGTAGTCATCGTTACTTTTTGAAACTGGGGACTTCGCTAACGGTTGAATATAAGAGAACGCGAAGCAAATGGTGCGAAATAGTTCCGATTAATTTAGTTTTAGTCACGTGAAGACGTTTGTACTTTGCACATTTTGTAACTACGCGTTTCTGTTAGCACCGTGAGAGTCGGCGTCAGTCAAACGTTTCTACGTTCCGTACCAGTAGGTGGCGCTAGTGACTAGTGAGCGCTAAGGATGTTTGCATTTAAAATCGAGAACTAGCAGAGGCGTTTGTGCATGTGTGTGTGTGTGTGTGTGTGAATATATGCTATAACTATAAAAACGACTTAAGTTGGTAACGTGGGAAAAAGATCGCAGAAATAGCCAAAAACGTCAAAATGTTTCCGTGAGCCGTAAAACAAAAACGGTTTCTAACGAAGAAAATAGTATGCGATAATAACGATAATGATAATAATAATAATAAAAATAATAATAATAAATAATAATGCTGACTCAGCATTCACACGAACACTTTGCAATTTGCTAATTGCGTTAGCGTCAAACTGCGACGACGACGATGATTTATTGTTTGGCTCCGTGAAGCAGGTTTCTGTTATAAAGCATGACTCAGCAGTTTTTTTTTTTGTTTTTTTTACCTGCTGTGACGGGATTGTGGACCAGGATCCACTTCAGATCAGAACGATCCGGTTTTTGTTTTACATCTCACCAGCGACGTGCTCCTGAACCTTCACGTGTCATAAATCACAACAGGTTCATTGGTGCGTCACATTTATACTGACCCCCCCAACCCCCACACTCTTATCTCACACACACACACACACACACACACACACACACACACACACACACACACACACACACACACACACACACACACACACACACACACACACACACACACACACACACACTCGTATTTCAATCCATTTTACGACTTGCATTCATTTGGACGACCTGACCCAGGGCCGTATCTCTAAACATAACCACTATTGAACGCTTAGCTCTAAGCTGAACCATGTTCTTCAGAGTTGAGGTTCTACCTCATTAGGACCAGGTTTTTGGTCTCCATGAGGACCTCACACACACACACAAACACACACACACACACACACACTGAGAGATATGAGATGTTATAAATCTGCTCTGAACTCTTAAAAAGGTTCTAAAGGTCGATTCACACACGGCGTCAACACAAATTATTTATTATATTCCCACAGAACGTGAGAAACTCATCAAGCAGCGACAAATCATAACAAGCTATGCTAATATCCCATATGGTGCTTTTTCCTTGCCTCTGATTGGTCAGCGAGTGTCGTCACTGAAGCTAACGATGCTAACGAACTGTAGATTAAAGTTAAAACGACTTAAAAATCCTTTCAAAACCGTGACGTTAATCTCCAACATTTAGCAAAATGTCAATATTAAGCAGAGGAGTAATTTAGCGACAGCACTGCTGTAAGCTAACGATCGACCGTGAGCTAAATCACGACCACGTTCTGCGGTATTTCAGTGCCGTCCTTTTTAAATCGTAAAGTCAATAGTTTTTGTGTTTGTGTCGCTCATAAAACCACGTTACGCAAACACGCAAACTATAAAACCACGCTGTGATAATTACGATGAAGTAAACTAGCTAGAAGCTAGAACTGTATCATGGAAAATCACCACTGTTGAATTAAAGCAACGCTAACGTGCTAGTCCCTGTTTTGTTAGCATTCACGTCTACTTAACTGCTTTGTTGTCGCGTTCCTGATGCTAAATGTAGACATTGGTTCTGTTCATATTTACTAAAGGCAAACCTCTATAACTATACATATAAATAGTGAGTAAAAGTCATGTGCAGACATTTAGGCTAATTATAAGTCACATTCCTCGCAGTTTCTCAGTATCTCGGTGCATCAGCAGCTTCATATTCATGCTAGTCTTAATACAGAGCGCTAGCTAGCAAACCTTAGCGGAGAATCGTGCAGCTTGTGTATGCTAGGGGGAAAAATGAGCATTATCAGTCTATTTACAAACCAGTTTTTATAAAACACATGAAATATGTGATACAGGAAAATAAACAACTGAAGCTTCGTGTTTTTTTCTACTGCTACTCACTTTGTTAGCCTATAGCTAACATCTCCTCCAGCCACCAAAACGGGAAATGTGGCGTTAAAAGCTACACTTTTTGTGATCAGTGCGATTTAATCTCGAAAACATATAATAATTTACTGTTATAATTGTTTGTATGAAGCTGTTGCTGTTTTTTTTAGGGCTGGAGGAACAAAAACTACAGGAAATTGATATGTATTTCAACATATTTTGTCATTTATTAATCTTTAAACAAGTGGAATCATTGACTTTAAAAAGAAAAATACATTACTGTTTAACACATTATATACAAATCAGGTAGGAATGATCATTTTTGTTTATAAAGGTGCCATATGTAAGAATGTGGCCAAAAACGGTTACTACATTCAAATTCAAAATACCAAGGTCTTTTTAGGTTTCGTTTTCTGACGTAACTGGCAACCCGTGGTTGCTCGGCAGCTGAGACTCTACTGACCGCAATGATTGGTAGACGGCGGTAGGTGGCGCCACATGACGCCAAAACATGATTTCAAAACATAAACATGATTTGCAGTCTGCAAAATATTTTTTTTAAATGCGAATATTTTGTCTGTACTGTTGTTGTTGGTGAGTTCAGTTTGTTATATGAATATTATTCCTGAGTCTCTGTGACATATTAGGAGGATTTTATGGCCAGTTTAAATTGAGATTTATTACATAATGCACCTTTAAATAATTCCGTCTTTCCTT